>NW_020229966.1:915000-1129278 GCF_003227715.2 Harpegnathos saltator | reverse complement strand
ATTTTGAAGTTCGCGTAGGTGATGTTTTGTTCGTCAGAAGAAAAATATTAAATTATTTAGTTCAGATAGTCAACAGTCAAGATGAATATTAATACGTTCAAGCGTTAAAAAGTTTGTCTACTAACCGATTAATGAAAGTTGCAATAATTATCCTTGGTAAAAATGAGAAAAGTGGCAGATGTTGTGCAAACATTAATCAGCCAACTTTGTACGCAATTATCCAATAATTCGGAATTTTTAATCGCTTCGAGAACTACGCAGAATATAATCTTAAATACACACGTGTGGACGACTTCTCTTTTCTTGGTTCTTTCTTTTTTTTTTATCACGTAGCTTACGCCGACGAAGCAGCACGCGATTGAGCCGTTTTCTCCAGAAGTCGGTAAATCAGGAAGTCCGGGAGGATGTCATCGCGGATGACAAGGGCACGCTCGGGGTGAGAAACGCGGCGCGGCGGAGGGAAGGAAGGACGAAGGAAGGAAGGAGAGAGCCGGCGTGCGCTTGGGATCTCTCCAGTAAGGGATGTAATTATGATCGGTGAGATACGTCACGCATATACCCCCGTATTGACGTCCACAAATCACGACGCACGGCCGGCCATGCGGTATCTCGCCACTCGGGGTGTAGGAGGAGCGAGAGGGGGCCGATCCTCAAACTCAGACGGCCTAACGCGACACTAAATCCAGAATTATGTACGCCGCCGTGGACGTCGACGTGGACGTGGACGCGCGGAATCCTCCCGAGGATTCGCCGTGTCAAACGTGGAAATGTAACGCCCCGAAATTAGCACTTAAGGCGCACTCCGTGAGATACTAGACACCTGACCGAGACGACCGAGACGTATTCGGACTGTGTCCAACATGGACGCCGCAACGAGACAGCCAATTCGCAAAAAACGCTCCGATACGTTCGGGTTCAGTATTTCATGTCCTTTTTACGATTGAATGTGTGCTTACGTGTAAATATGCAAATATGAGATATCGCTCAGCTTTTAATACCGCGGTTCCCTGCTCGTAGGCGTAAACGTAACTTGGCAACTGAAGCACATAATCGCCAAGACGAAGTTATCTCATGGCTCTCTCAATGCTATACAATTGTATTGTACAAGGGATTGACCGGTGTAACTATTTCGAGGAGAAGAGAAAACGAGAAAGGAAGAAGAGAACAGAATTATTATATATTAATCCGACAAATCTCTGAAATGTCTGAAAAAGCATCAGTACGATACCTGTTTGACGAATTTGAGGCTTACCGGTCATCCCTTGTACAATACAATTGTATAGCATTGAGAGAGCCATGAGATAACTTCGTCTTGGCGATTATGTGCTTCAGTTGCCAAGTTACGTTTACGCCTACGAGCAGGGAACCGCGGTATTAAAAGCTGAGCGATATCTCATATTTGCATATTTACACGTAAGCACACATTCAATCGTAAAAAGGACATGAAATACTGAACCCGAACGTATCGGAGCGTTTTTTGCGAATTGGCTGTCTCGTTGCGGCGTCCATGTTGGACACAGTCCGAATACGTCTCGGTCGTCTCGGTCAGGTGTCTAGTATCTCACGGAGTGCGCCTTAAGTGCTAATTTCGGGGGCGTTACATTTCCCACGTTTGACACGGCGAATCCTCGGGAGGATTCCGCGCGTCCACGTCCACGTCGACGTCCACGGCGGCGTACATAATTCTGGATTTAGTGTCGCGTTAGGCCGTCTGAGTTTGAGGATCGGCCCCCTCTCGCTCCTCCTACACCCCCGAGTGGCGAGATACCGCATGGCCGGCCGTGCGTCGTGATTTGTGGACGTCAATACGGGGGTTATGCGTGACGTATCTCACCGATCATAATTACATCCCGTTACTGGAGAGATCCCAAGCGCACGCCGGCTCTCTCCTTCCTTCCTTCGTCCTTCCTTCCCTCCGCCGCGCCGCGTTTCTCACCCCGAGCGTGCCCTTGTCATCCGCGATGACATCCTCCCGGACTTCCTGATTTACCGACTTCTGGAGAAAACGGCTCAATCGCGTGCTGCTTCGTCGGCGTAGCTACGTGATAAAAAAAAAAGAAAGAACCAAGAAAAGAGAAGCTCGTCCACACGTGTGTATTTAAGATTATATTCTGCGTAGTTCTCGAAGCGATTAAAAATTCCGAATTATTGGATAATTGCGTACAAAGTTGGCTGATTAATGTTTGCACAACATCTGCCACTTTTCTCATTTTTACCAAGGATAATTATTGCAACTTTCAATTAATCGGTTAGTAGACAAACTTTTTAACGCTTGAACGTATTAATATTCATCTTGACTGTTGACTATCTGAACTAGATAATTTAATATTTTTCTTCTGACGAACAAAACATCACCTACGCGAACTTCAAACTCTCAAACTGTCGCGATTATTTCGCAACATCGCTGCCGATTATTACGCAGACGACCAACAGTCATGTCGAATATAAAAACAAACGTGTCTGCTGTTTGTTTTTATACTCGTATCCAATAACGCGATCTAGTAAATATTCAGCCATTAATGAAGCCGCGTGTACGTACATTGCATGAATCACGTTTGAAGTGAGACGTTTGAAAGAGGCAAAAAGTTTTGCAGATTAAATCATGCAAGTTAAATCGTACACGCGGGGACATATATATCGTGGTAAACGTTCATAATAGCGCTTATTACGCTCTTACGGCTACTCTGACTGGTATCTTTCCATTTTTCATTTGCCGAGCGTTTAAAAAAAGACGCGACTTAATTTCCATCAGCAGACCTCGCTGACTGCTACTTGTAGCCGCGTGCTCGCATGCCTCGGGAATATTTCCCAAGGCGTCTCCACTCGATGCTCTTTGGGATGGAAGTCGTAATCTTACGGACTGACAGGTAATAGCCAAGCGTCATTGTCACCACCCCTTTTGGCCTGCAAGCGCGGCGTACACGCGGCTATTGTGTCGGCTTTTTATTTTCCTCGCAGTCGCCTTAATAGCGGCAACACATTGTATCGGTAAATCACACCTAGACCTGTGCGAACCCAGCGCGCGACTTTGGGCCAGGCTATTAGTATAAATACGGTTATAATGCAGGCACTATAGGGGTTGCAAGAGGTATAAACAGCTAGTAAATCAAGACCTGCGACCCTCCGTTGCAGCGGCGTTGCAAGGGTATGCTGTATGTGTGTGCGTGTGCGCGTGTGCGTGTGCCATCGAAATCAGGTCGAACGCAACCGAGCGAGTCCTTTTCTAATCGTCAGGCCCCTTTGTTCGATGATTTTCGCCTGCGGCTGCTCGTGTCGCGTTACGCTGCGCCGCGCTTGTGTCAACGTACGAATAACATCGCGGAAACCAATCCGAGAGACCCGAGGGCGAAGGAAAAATCTGCAAGAAATAGCAAACATTGTGAACAAAAAATCGCGATCTTTTTTCGTGCTTTTGTTTTTCCCCACTGCAACTATATATATATATATAACGTTCAATTCCTCCCGGCTGAGAGGTGATCTTGTTGCCGTTATGCTAAAAATTACTATTTCTTCTCGAGTGGACTTTATATAAACTACGATTGAAGGACAAGATTGCTCGCTTATCGGATACGAGGTAAACCCCTCATGTTCTTATTCTTTTCTTGATTTTCCACACCTTGTTCGAGTTCTTGCGAAATGAGCGAAATGGCGCGATGCACCAGCAGCGCTAGCAATGAGCTCGTGAAGTAAGCAGGCAGCCAGGCAGGCAGGAAAATGGAGAGACAGACAGACAGACAGATAGACAGGCAGGTGACAAGAGACGCGCAGCGAAGCGCGTCTCTCTCACCTCGTACGAGTCTCTCTCACGTGTCTCTTTGGCGTGAGGACGAGCGCCGAATTAATCCGCCATTAATATCCGCGCGCCGGGGCGGAAGAGAGCCGGTCGAGTGTGTAAACCTTCTCTAAACAAGCGGCTCTAACAAATGGCGAGAGCAGCGTCTATCTCTCTTTCTCTCTCCCTCCTCCTTCTTTCTCCTTCTCTCCCGGCGTGCTCCTAATGCCGCGGCCATGTATGCATACGACCGGACGGTGATTAATGCCGGCGCGGAGGGTCAAGATCCTCGTCGATTAATCAAATTAAGGGTGGAAGCGCGAGATAAAACTCGCGGCGCTGGAAAAGTCCAGTGGTGCCGATGAGAAATCGTCGCCGTCGTTCTCGTCGTTGCTCGTCAGAACGTATCGCCGGTGACCGTTGAGAGGGAGAAAGGGTCAAAGGGGACTCGGAGGACCGGGAGAATCGGTCGCGCGAGTGTCGAGGAATGACGGGCATGACTTATCTGTATCGAGGATTGCGCCTGGCTGACCGTTTGAGAAGAGGCGTGACCACCGGCTCCCCCGAGCCTCTGGGACTTTGCGGCTGAAGAAGGAACTGGACACTGGTCCTGCTGCCGTTGCTGCTGCTGCTGCTGCAGCAGCAGCAGCAACTAGCGGAGCTAGCTCGTTGAGATTTCTCTCTCGCGTGTAAAGTCGGAAGTGTGAAGTTATAGTCTCGATATACAATCTCCCGCCGAGAGAGAGAGAAAGAGAGAAAGGGAGAGAGAGAGAGAGTGAGTCGGCCGTGTCCGCTTGTTGTCTTGTAAATTGATCGGTCTTCGTCTTGCTGGAAGGACAGGTAGACGCGCGATGGAAGAGAATTGAATGCTACGCAGCCAAATGCTAACGCGACTGAATTTACGGGGGAGATGAGCACGTGGGTGCGTTCTCTCTTTCGCGCTCCCTCTTGGCTCTCTCTCTCTCTCTCTCTCTCCCCCTCCCTCCTTCTCGGCTCTCTCAATACCGCAGAGCAAGCGCCATAGAATATGTAGACGCGGGCCTCTTTCAGCGCGCGTCCGGCATCCCCGCGCGATTACCGCGGCGTATCGGGTCCCTCGAAACGATCAGTTAAGTCCCGCGCACGAATTCATATCTCGCGCATCGTTTGTCTCGAACAGAAGCTCACAGGCATTCGTCGGGGACGTTTGAAGCGATGCGCCGCGGAGCGGAGAAAGAGGAAGGGTCGCTGAGTTCAGAGGGCGATCATCACCGCGTACGCGTATGCGTGTGCGTATGTGTGAAGAAGGGTAGGCTGAGAGGAGCGAGGATGAGAGGGAGGATGAGAGCGAGAGGGGGAGGAGAAGCATCAGGAGGAGGAGGAGGAGAAGGAGGAAGAGAAAGAGGTAGAGAAAGGGGAGGAGGAAGAGGGAGAGAGAGTGTGAGAGAGAGAGAGAGAGAGAGACGAGAGGGAGAGGGAGAGCAGCACAGAACCCCGTATTCGCAAACACGCAAATTTCAAAAGGCACTCGACTATGTGATGTCGCGGGCATGAGCGACGGGGCTCACTGACGACGTATGCAAATACAGATCGAGCATGATAAATTGCTCTTGTCAAGCCACCCGGTATTTCGCACGAGCCTATAGAAACCCGTTTACCACGAGGAACGGATTCCGCATATAATCTTGCCCGGCGACGGTTGAAGTCGCGGACGCGACGCGGACGAAACTTTCGCGTGCTCTTAGTCGGCGCCGACGACGACGATGACGACGACGACGACGACGACGACAACGAGGACGACGACGCGATGGAGCGTGGAGCCCGTCGGCTATACCGCCGGCGTCGTTATCGTTCGTTGCCGCCGCCGCTGCCGCCGCCGCCGCCGTCGTTGCTGCCTCCGTCGTCGCCGTCGCTGCGAATTTTAATGGAATAGTTGCGTTGTCGCCGCGAAACGATACCGCGCGCGGCTCGTGGCATTTGTCATGCCGGCAGAAACGGCCATGTCGTTCCGTCTGCTCAAAACACTACGAGATCTCCTTCTCTTATTCTCTCTCTCTCTCTCTCTCTCTCTCTCTCTCTCTCTCTCTCTCTCTCTCTCTCTCGCGTCATAGAATTAGGCGATATCGCGCTGCCGGAAAATTCCGGCTCGTTTCCCCGATCTCATCGCGTTCCCGTGCAAATTTTTCTCCGCCCACGATAACGCTTCGTGCGACCTGCAAGCGCAGCTATCCCCGACTATTCACGAGTCAGAATCTCGAAGACGAGCGATTCGTCCGTCACACGAAGGACGAGAATCTCCCGCGAACAGTTTCTGAATCTCACGTTTTCCGCCGCTGACCATTGGACTTTTGTCCATAGTTTGAGCGTATGCGAGCCAAGTTCTGAGCCGGACCGAGCCGGAGATATAGAAGACTGCAATATGGCGAGTTTTTCTTCTTTTTTTCTTCCTATGATTGTTCCCGGCTATGTCAATAACATCGCTGCGCGAGCTTGAAAAGACTCGTGACGTTCTGTCAGAGCGGAGGATCAGCCTCTACTTGCACCGGTCTCGAGGGAAAGAAAGAGAGAGAGAGAGAGAGAGAGAGAGAGAGAGAGAGAGAGAGAGAGAGAGAGAGAGAGAGAAAAGGAACGAGACACTCGACTTAGGCGTAGATTTCGCGGCTAAATCGTCTCATTACGGGATTTCGTAGGGGGTCTCGGCGCATCTGCGTGAATCGCGGCGGGGAACCGGTTCGCGCCAAACTGCCTCGTATCAACCTACTAAAGCGCTTCTTTTCTCTCCATGACAATTTATTACTCGTCACGTCGTGAAAGATGTCACCGACGAGCTCGGGGCCGGAGCTTTCGGGACTGTTTGCCGATGTAACGGCGAGTCTTACGATAACAACCGGTTCGCGCGCGATCATCCCGCCGCGCCGCGGCCGGGGTATAAACGTGCGATCTTCATTTCTCGCGCGTCTACGCGTCGCCGAGCCCCCGATCGTTCGGTCGCTACCTTGAGCGACAGCAGCCTCGGCATCTCGCGCAAGGACACTGGAAATTATCCCTGATTATGTCGAGATTATGCTCGCTCGACTCGTTTCCCCCTTGCTTGCGAGCTGGCGCTTGAATTCCGTATTTCCCGACGCTTTCGTCGCGTCTCGTTGCTCTCTTTCAGAGCGCGGGCTTACCGTCGTTTCAGTTTGACACGTACGTGCGGTGTGATCAGCGCGCACATTAAGGCAGCAAATAAAATGTTCGCTAATGGAACGCCGTAATTCCGCCTTCGTACACACCTCGCTTTCTCCCCGGCATTATATCGCTGTCGATCAGCGCGACACGTATCAGGAATTCCAATTATCCGTATGTTTTGTGTGTCATACCAGACACTCATTTTTCCGTGCTCGAATTATCGGATATTTCCTTTTGCGCGCGTGCGAGAGAGAGAGAGAGAGGGAGAGAGGGAGAGAGGGAGAGAGGGAGAAGAAAGAAACGCGATCGCGTTGCAACGACGCTCGGCCGCATTAATTGCATTCATTTATGCAGGTACCCTCGGATGCACGTTCGCTGTAGTCGGAGATAATACGCAATATTGTTATTGTTAAAGTTCGGAACGGTCGCGATCTCTCACATTCTCGGCATCAGTGCGACCGCGCGACTGTTTGGGACGCCAGTGCGAGTCGCAGCCGCTCGATGTCGCACGCCGCCCTCATTCTTATCGCATATTGCGCCCTCTCGGCGCAGGTGTTCTCCATTCAGCGGCGATCGTGCAGAAGCGGCGAGCAAACGCGAAATATTAGATCCTCGTCGCCCGTCGCGCGACGTACCGTCGAAATCATCGGATACGTATATATCGTGTCGTCTCGGGAGGTCACGCGACATGCGAACGTCGTCGCCGACAGGGAAGCTCTCTCTCTCTCTCTCTCTCTCTCTCTCTCTCTCTCTCTCTCTTTCTGTTGCTCGTAGAAAGAGCGATCGCAGTCAATTTGAGAACCGATTCGTCGTGAGCACCTGCGAAGCACCCACGCCACGCCTTCGGAGCGGATCCCACCCTCGGCATTTTCACCCAATCCATTCCGCGCTCTCCGGCTCTTTTCCTTTTGACCCGGCGGTCGCTTTTCATGCCGCCTGAAGAGCGGTTTCGCGTCCCGTTTTCGAAAGCGCCCGTCCGCCCGTTCAATTTGGCCGCTTTACGCCGATGAAAAGGATCGTGCGGTTCCGCCTCCCTCGCGGCGTGCACCGCTAACGACAGTCATCGGTCCGCTCGATGACCGCGCGGCCGAATAATCCCAACTCGAGAGATCGGTGGTATTAAATTCCCGGGCGATCGTTCACGCAGAGAGGAGAGACAGGGAGAGAGAGAGAAAGAGAGAGAGAGAGAGAGAGAGAGAGAGAGATCGGGTACAGAGGTCGGCATAAAATAACCTTAACGCGCGGCGACTGCGATTTTCCACCGTGTGCACCCGCGCGCCTGAAAATCCTAGTGAACATGTTGATAATAACGTAAAGGCCTCCTACGCAGGCCTTTGTTGAGTGACGTTTAAGCGTGCAACTTTGTCGGGCAATCGGCTGTGAGGAATCACGTGGCCCATTCGCGGAGCATTCGGAAACATTTTCTTAACGAACTTATCTTCGTACCGTCTCGACTTTGTCAGGTACAGTTCTCGGCTCTGCAACTTCGAAACTTGAACTTTGACGCCGACGAGTAGTATATGAACGATACCGCACGAGTACACGTATCTAAACGCGCCATTGGTCACAGATATTTGCGAGGAACTGATTGATAACGCGACGCGAGATATCGCGAAATTTGTGAAGCGGAACCCCTCCGTGATTTGCCGTGATGCCTTTCTTTTCCGCCGTACGACGATAATATCGGCGCAAACGCACCTGCCCGTTTCTCAGAGGGATTGAATTGAAATCGACGGTTGATAAGAGCCACTCGAAGCGAGGTAGATTCGAGCGGCTCGCGCTTCATGAGTGTCGTCAGAACGACCGTAATCGCGAATTGAATCGTGAGATATCAGATATGAAAGTGGATGCACGTGTGACACACATCCGCGTGAATTATTATTTCGTTTGTTCGCGCACAATCATGAATCGATTCCGCTGTATTTGCCATGTAATATTTATATCTTAGACCACAGCGAAAGTCGCTGCGCGGTTGAACTCGCGCATCTTATACCTCGCGATCTTGTGTTCTTGGTGTGCTTCGACTTTGGGGCCACGTACCGCCGCGCCGGCGCGGCGCATCGAGCTAACGCAATGACACAATGTCGCTGTTTGAAGGTACGCGAGCGAGCGGATAAATATGCGGGAGAAACGCGCTTCCACCTAGCATAGAGATTTGCGAGTAGAATAATTAACCTCGCGCGGATCGCGCCGCTGCACGTGTCTTCCGCCCGCTCGCCTCGGCTTGGCGCAAGCTCGTGTGTGCGCTATTGAATAATACAACGGCGGCGTACAAGCGAGCGATGTCGCGGGGCACGTGGATGCACAAACTGCAGCAGCGAGACGGTCGCGGCGCTCTCGCTCTCGCTCTCGCTCTCGCTCGCGCGAGTGCACCCTTTCTCGCGTCGCACCGCGCTCAAGGAGAAGTGCATTCAGCAGGGGGATGCAATATCTGGAGGATTGTGCGCGATTCGCCCTCTCCCTCCGTTTGCTCCTTTTTTTTCTCTCTCTCCACGACCCTCCGCCTTGGCGCTCCCTTTGCGCCCACCAGCAGGCCGCAGGACGTTGACCTGACCTGGTGAGACACATACGGGGGTCCTTACACGGACTCTGAACCGTAGGCGCGCTCGTCGCGCGGTCCCTGCGAGAGGATTTTACAGAAGGCTCCTTACGGTGAGACGGGGGTAGAGACGCTGGCGAGCGGCTGGAGGGAAATATGAAAGCGTTGAGGGAGCGAGAGTGTGTTAGGCGGAGAGAGGCAGAGAAAGAGAGAGAGAGAGAGAGAGAGAGAGAGGAATGGAGAAAGAGAGAAAGAGAGAGAGAGAGAGAGAGAGAGAGAGAGGAATGGAGAAAGAGAGAAAGAGAGAGAGAGAGAGAGAGAGAGAGAGAGACGCACGCACGCACGCACACGCGAGAGGAGTCAACATACGCATTAGGCTGTCTTTCTTTCCCGCTTGAAGAGCGCTGCTTCCCTTCCGTTATGTGCTCTCGCGAAACGTCGTTTATTCGCACCGTGGATGAGCTTCTCTTTCTCCGCTGAATGCGTCCTCTCTTCTCCTCTTCCTCCTCTTCTTCATCTCCTCCTCTCACCCTGTCCTCTCCACTCGAGGCATCGTTCGTTCGCACCCCGCGCTCTCGGGAATATAGGACGTGCTTAAGTAAGCCCGCTAACCGCTCGCACACCGTTCGTCATGTATATCCTACTTGATGATTTATACGTTACATCATCGTGTCGCGCTCGCGTGCGCGCGCGCGCGTGTCCGTGCGATTTCCTCGTGGCTCCGTTACGCCGACGCCGCGCGAGTATCGACGAGTATGACCGCGGTACACGCGCGTCTTTTCCTATTAAATTAAATATCTCATTGATGGGCAACGCGACTCGTGGCGATCGCGCGGTCAGAGGAAGCGTCGCGACGAGTCGCGTCCGCGAATGATCGGCGCGATCGTGCACCGGAAATCGGCGGCGAGCCGCCGCGGGGACCTGCGGATGTTATGTCGGCTCGCAGGATCGAAAGGCGGCGACTGTCAAGATTCGCGCGAACTCGGCCGGGCGCATTGACCCGGTCAATCCGGTCGCGATGAATGCGCGTAAGTGCAGTCTTATGCAATATGCCAGAAAGGGTGGCGGTGCGCGCGGCGATGGTTGGAGAGGTCGGGGTAATGCCGAACCACGCTGGATGGGGCAGGAAGAAACGAAAGATCGCGGTAGAGCCGCGCGCAGTGGGAAACGCATGTAGAGGAGGCGGGGGATGAGGAGGAGCAGGAGGAGGGCGGCGTTGCATTATGAATACGCCACTATTCACCCCGCTTATTACTTCCTACATGCCGGCCCTTTCTCTCTCTCTCTCTCTCTCTCTCTCCCCCCTCTCTCTCTCTTTCTCTCTCTCACTCAGGCAGCGGGTACGCACGAAACGCGTACAAGCCGCCGCACACTCTCTCTCTCTCTCTCTCTCACACGCACACACACACGCACGTAATCGCGCACGAATGCACGCAGTTTCGTTCTCAAAGGACGCGCTTCAGCAGCCGCTTGCGCGCAACAACTTCGCGGATAGCCGAGAGAAAACGATGAAGGGAAGCAGCCTGTGCGTAGGGTGCGCGGCCGCGAGAAAGAGAGGAGAGCCGACGAGGGAAGGAGGATCGGTCGGAATTTTGCTGGTCGCTCGACCCACTTTCCCACCAGCCGCGAATTCGCGAGCTGGCGTTCTCCCCGGGCGAGGCACGGGTCGGCGAGTACGCGGGGATGCGATACGTGGGGGCTGCTGAATAATTAAGCGGCTCGCTCCGCGCACATGGCAGGTCAGCAACCTGAAGACGGCCGCGCGGAGGATGGATGATAGCCAGAGGCCCACGCGCGTCTCACCGGCGGCCCCGATCGAGGGACGGGAGAAACGGCACGACCTTATGACACGACCTCGCAAATCCCGACGAGGAGTCCTTATTCTCGCGTCGTTCTCATGCGACCTCGCCCTCGGCCGCAGCCGCGTTTTTCGCGATTGCGCTGACGCGTTTGTCCGAGTACACGTCCGCAAGCTCGGCGAAGAGCCCCGGGGCTTTCGGACCAGCGGCTCGTCGCGAAACTCGATCTGATGAGCGATTTATTGTATCGCTGCATTCGATGAGCCTCTTTAGAGCTCGGCACCATCTTCGCTGCCATCTTCGGCCGGCAGACACTTTGGACGGTAGTTTTCCGTCACGACGAACGGACGACACTCGTCGATTTCGGATTTAACGCTGCGGCGGCAGGCGGAGCGAGCGCGCGCTCCATGGCGTAGGATTAACAACCGGATAATGAAGTCAGTGTTTCATGCCCTGTGAAATTGCGCTCACTCGGTGCCGCCATTCGATTCTCGCTTTGATTGCGCCATGGGCGAAAGCACAATGGCCATAAACCGTCCAGCGTTGAGCACCATCGCCGGTAACCAACCCCCCGTCCGATGGAATTTTCAGGCCTCGAGATTTTGCAGATTTTCCAACGCGCTCGTCAACGCTCGCAAAATCGCGCGTTAGCTATTTTGCGCGCGACGCGAACCGCACGCAACTTCGTTTCGTAAAATTAAAAGCCGATACGAACGCTGAGAATCGACCGTGTCGGCCCGGGGAATCTCGTTAATCCTCTCTTGTGCGGCCACGCTTCGGCCGTCGATTGATCGCATTGAGCGACGCACATTCGTCGAATCCTCCGTATGTAACTTTCACGCCAAATTGAGCCGCTATATCGTCGTGGGAATTTACGCCGCGGGCGTAAGTCGAGTTCATTTCTATCGCGCGAGCGGACGCTCGCTGCGAAACGACGCCCGGTTTTATTCTGAAATAATATCTATCCGAAAGTTGTGTTTGCGTTCCTCCTCTCTCCACCTCTCCTCCTCTCGCCCGTGCGTTGAATTGAGTCCCTGGCAGAAAAAGGTTGAAACGCGATATTTCACAATGTTTATAAAGCAATGTCACTCTATTGTTTTACCGGCCGTAAAAGGTCGCCGTAAACAGGATGAATAGCGTGCGCGCGCCGTCGAACTTGATCAAATTTTCTTTTAGCCCTTCAGTTTGCTGGACGCTGCATTTTGCAGGATTTTTCCCGTCGAATTTTCCCGGATTTTCCCGGCGACCGTTCACGCGCCGCTTTCGAAATGGCGCCCGTTATTCCACCCTCGCGAACTTTCACGGTGTATCATCGGGGCAGGCCCTCCTCCTCTCTCTACCTCCCTCTCTCTCACTCTCTCTCTCTCACTCTCTCTCTCTCTCTCTCTCTCTCTCTCTCTCTTTTCTCTTTGTGTGCTTTTTAAAATTCGTACTAACGCCATTACCGCGGTCGTATCCCAGCTGTTTTTGCAAGCCGACGTCCGGGAAAAGATTCGCCCGATTCCAGGCACCCTCCCCTTCCCCCGTCGCCCATCAGCGTCGGATCACATGACGCGCCCGCTCGCTGTCGCATTTAAATGTGTAAACGAATTAACTCGAATTTCAATAATCCGTTGAGCCCGCGCGCGGAATTCGCGTGGTCCCCCCCGCTGATGCCCGCGCCGTTCCGGGCCGTTCTGGCGAGATCTGTTCGACGCGCGGGCCGTAAAACGATTGTTTCACGGTAAACAAAATTATACGCGACAGCGGCGACGACGGCGGCGCATTTTCGGGCGAAAAACCGTCGCTCACTCGCACTCTCCTTACGCCCTAGCCCCTTCCTTGCGAGGGCGAGGCGGACAGGCGGAAGTTACAGCTGCCGTTTTAACGGAACGACTCCGTCAACTATCGTAGCTCGCAGCCGGGCGCAATCATCGCGACTCGCGCGAAACTTTATTTTACGAGATTCTTCGCGTTTTCGGAGCGTTTGCACGCTCGCGCGCACGCGCGCTATGTGCATCGCGAGCGACGCTCAAGCATGGGGCGCGACGATGCGGTACGGTGCGGTTCGCGGTACGTGTAGATTCGAGTGGTCGCGGCAAGGCGTCGAAAATGCGGTTTCACGTGTGAACACGTTCGATGAATCGGCTCGGCTGCAATCACGCGGTTTTTGCGCCACCGCCCCTCGCTGGAGAGCAAACGAGTGCTTGTTGGCCGCAGGAACGACGACGACGATGACGACGCCGACGGCGACGACGATGATGATGATGATGACGATCATCATCGTTATCATCATTATACCGCGGTGTCCCGATACAATGACCCCGCGCTTTGCGATGATTCACGGCTCGGACGCTCATTAGCCCGCCCGCTTATCTTTCTCGCTCTTTGTCTCTTATATATCCTCCCATTCTCTCTTTTCCTCTTCCTCTCTCTCTCTCTCTCTCTCTCTCTCTCTCTCTCTCTCTCCCTCCCTCTCTCTCTCTCAATCTCACTCTCCTTCTCCCTCCCCCTCCCGCCTCCCGCCCTCGGCCGACGTCAATGTGAGATAATCAACGTCGGAATCGTCGCGCCGACGGTTTGCCGAATCGCGGCACTGCCAATCGCACCCTCGCGAGATCTATTATTTACGAAACTTAACCCTATCCCGAGGTCGCTGATTAGAAGGAGCCTCGAGGCCGATGAAACCGATCTCGTCATCGTCCTCCGCCTCTGCGGCATATAACCGAATGAAAGTATAAATCAAGCCCCACGCGCGCAATCATCACGCTCCATGCGCGACCCCCTCGCGAGCGGCGCGGAGCGGGTTTGAGTAGACGAGGAATCGTGCCCATGTGCACGATGATGACGATGACGATGATGATGATGACTATCGTTGCAGCGAGAGCTGATGATCTCGTTAGAGCTTCGGCACTCTCCGCCGCGCCGTGGATGACGCATCAATGCGACGCGCGATGCTTCCGAGTGGATAATAGCCGCGTATCGGTGGGAGCGATATCGTCGCTCGCCGAAAAAGAGAGACAGAGACAAAGCGAGAGAGGGGGAGAGGAGAGAGAGAGAGAGAGAGGGAGAGAGGGAGAGGGAGAGAGAGAGAAAGAGAGGAAGCAAGAGCGAACGATCCGTTTCGCTTGGCATTTCCACGGAGCACAAGCGAAAAAGCGCGGCCTGTTGCGATAATACAATAAGAGCCCAGGGTGTATTTCGTCGAGCGTGCGTGAATGTCGAGGCTCGCCGGCGCCGTAGGAGTCGATGATGCTCGTCGGCGACGACGACGATGACTCCCGTCGTCGCGGGCGGTCGATCGCGAACCCTTTCCCGAGCCCTCCGTCGTTCCGCCGGTGCGGGCGCTGCGCGGCAGCGAAACCAATATGGGATGATGAACTACGTGGATTGAAAGCGATCGCCGGTGTTAACAGCGTTATAACATCCGGCCCGGCGCAGCCACTCTATATTGCAGCCGGCCGTTTTCATGATGCCCGTGCGGTATTTTGCACGCTGCGGCGGCCTCGGTGTGTCGGCGAGGGGGAGGAAGAGAGAGAGAGAGAGAGAGAGAGAGAGAGAGTGAAAGAGAAAGAGGGAGAGGGAGAAAGTGAGAGGGAGCTGTCGTTTACCACTATCTGTCACAGCGATCATTCGGTGGTTAAAGCCGCGACGTAATCCATAGTTGTCGCCGCGGCCGCGTTATCGCCGGCAGTTTCGACGTTTACTCCTCGGGCCTTTGATCTTCGAGAGTGCGAGAGCGCGCGCGAGCCGCGAATTTCGAGCGGATCGAAGCGTTGATGGGTTGATTTGTCGCGCATCGACTTCCTCCGCTCGCTGTGTTCGGCGCGTCCTCTTCTTCGCTTTTCTCCGGAAGTCAGATATCAGCGCGCGTGCGTGTGCAATTGACATAGGTACCGCTCTTTTTCCTGTTTTGCCCGATACACAACGCACACACTCTTGCCGATGCCGTTTGATCTACGAGCTTGTTTACCCTGTTACGCGAATAAAGCCGCGTCTGCGATAGCTTCCGCGTCCACGTCTCGTTTCCGGCTCGCCGCTTTTTTCTCGTACAAGGGCAAGTATTTCCCTTTTGCAAAAAAAAGAGCGTGGGAGGGAGGGAGGGAGGGAGGAAGAACGTAAATTCGCCGTCGTTATCATCGCACGACTGACGTATGATAAAAGGCTGACGTTTATTGAGATGAGCATGACGAGATTACGGCTATTAATTGGACGCGCGTTTTCCTAGTAACGGTATATATACATATATATTTACCCTCTGATTTTTTCCCTTTTTTTTTTCATGAAGATTGCAGCGAGCACCGCGCATGGAACTGACATTAAGCGCCGCTTTTATGGGGCGCTGCAGTTACTCGCGCGTTTCATGCGCGCGTATCCATCATGTCGGATCATGACGATCATTTTTCACGAGGATCACAGAGAGACGGGGGATAATTGGCTCAAACTGATACTCGATGTTTTTCGCCCCTCCGCCCCTGAAAAAGCCACCTCTCGGCATATAAATATTTAAATTGTAATATAATTTTCTCTCAAATATCGCGCACTTTCTCCCCTCGACCGTTGAGTGCTGAATTTTTTTCCCATTGTATTCCGTTTACGGAAGAATCGAACGAGAATCCAGCCTTTAATGCAATCTCTCGTCGTGCAAAATCTCGATTTAAGAACGCAACGCTCTGCTTGCTCGACAGAAATAGACGATAGACAGTGATAGGTAAAAAACAGAGAGAGAGAGAGAGAGAGAGAGAGAGAGAGAGAGAAAGAGAGAGAGAGAAATAATCGATATCGCCTACACACTGGGAATGCCCAGTAATCGGCCATCATGCGAGTACTTAAGGATTAAACGTCGTGAGAGGAAACGTGCGTACATTTCCTACGTATAATCGCGATAATGACAGCGCGGGAATTCCGGAGAAATCCATCAGCGCTGGAAACGGCATATCCCGGCGGTTCCTCTCGCATTGCGCGCTCTCCCTTCGCGCTGCACGTTGCATCAGCGATCACGAAGCCGGTGTCGGTTGGGCGCGCCATCACTATTAGCTTTCGCTTTTGGATCTGCTCAGGTCGAAACGCGAGATTCGCATTTTGCGCGCGAGCGCACCGGGGCGTTAACTAAGCGGCGACGCGCGCGTGCTCGCGCGCGCAAAGACCGCGCGGCAATCGCGTGGTTGCACTTTTCGGGCAAAGCGCCGCCGTCGTAATTCGCCCGCTCGTCTGACTCGTCGCAGATAAGAAATTAAAAATGCGGATTTCGCTGGGTTTATTGCGAATTAAGTGTGCGACGGCCGAGAAAAAGTGGCCGCCGCTCGTAAAAGCAAATGTAGCCGGTATATGTGTGTGTGTGTGTGTGTGTGTGCACAGAAGCCGGCCGGATTAGGTAATGCGCGCTGCGGTGCGGAAGTGGAGGACGCGCTTTTTTTCTCACCCTCCGCGACGTCGTTTTACGATTCTCCGGGCTTTCTCGTCGCGTGTTTGCGGCTGCTACGTTACAGCGTGTCTCCGAGATATCTGTTGTATCACGTGTTCCATTACGGCGTCGCCGCCGTTATAGTTCCATTATGTTATTGCGCAATCGGCGTAATTGACGAATACGCGATGAAGTGTCGATAGGATATCGGGGAGAATTCGGGCGGGGCACCGCGGGATTATATCGAATATTTTTTTCTCATCATCATATACATATATGTATAACATTATTTAATATATGTATTACATATTATATCACTGAACATTATATCGCCGTCGTCATAATGAAATTCAATATCCTCGGTCACCCTACTGATTCCTCGAGTTTGTCCACGGAATTAATACACAAGCAAAATTTGCCCTCGAGGAAGCCGAGCGCGGAAACGTTCGCGTTTTTGGAGGCCGGGGAAATACATGACGCGCGGACGGATGGAACAATGCACGTGTGCAAATGAACGAATATTACGCGAAGCGTCCAGGCCGAAAGCTAGACGCACAAAGAGCAAGCGGAATTGCCCTTCCACCGCCTTCCGCGGACACGCGCCCTTCCCCAGCCCTTCCGCTTCCACGGTATACGCTCGTACGTGTACGTACGAGCAATAATGCAGCGATACAGCCGGCATTTAGTACTCGTATTATCGTAGCTCTCGTGTCCCCGGCGCGGCTCGCAGTCGCGGCGTAGATTGCACACGGCGCGGCGGGATGAATCGCGATATCGAGGCCGATGTATCGTTAAGATATCGGCGCTCGATAGCGGCGCGAGTCGCGAACTGCGCGCCGGTCTATATCCGGTAACGACTTGGAACGAGCGCTTTTCGGCGGCCACCCGCGCCAAACTCTATGGCCAGCCGAATCGCCGTGAAGCAGCGCCGGGGGTGGCCGGGGGTGACTGAGATAACAATGGCGGCTTTCGCGAATTTACAGGCGCCTGAATGCGAGTTCGAAATGCGCGAGATGTTAATACGCGGCTATTCCAACGTGATGTGGACACACTCGCACACGCACGCACGCACACACGCATACACGCACACACGCACGCACGCACGCACGCACGCACGCACGCACACACGCACGCACACACGCACAAGTACGTGCGCGCGCGAGACACGCCTGACGGATTGCGGAATCTCGGAGCGAAGTTTCTCGAGCGGGAAATGTGTTTGCCCTCGCATTTACCTCGCTCAGCAAATAGATCGAATCGTCGCGATGCGCCGCACGGCCGCGCGGATACACGCCGCTAGTGTGTGTAGTACGCGAGTGCCGCGTATCGAGCGTTCAGTTGCACACGCATATAAAATACCGGGGCGCTGTCAGTACGCCAGACACGAGGCGGTAAAAAGCGATATTCGAAACGTCACGGGGCGATTCGGCCGGCCGGCGCTGAATTTCCGCCACGGCGTGCGAATAACGAGAACACCGCCGGCTATGCATTCACGTCGGCCTGATCCCCGCCGAACACCTCACGAATTATACACTATAACATCCGCCGCTCTCTCTCTCTCTCTCTCTCCCTCTCTCTTTTTCTCTCTCGATCACGCGGACCTCGTCACGATCTCGCGGATCCGGTCGGGCCGTCATTATGAAAAATAGCGCCGATGCCGGAAATTTCGGTCGCCCCGCCGCCGAATATTATTTCGTATCGCGTCCATCGGCCGCGACGCGGACGCGCCGGTATAAATCGCCGCGTTTAAACTGTCCGGGCGATTCCCGAAAACGGGCAAATTTTTACGTAGCCGCCGCGATCTCGTTGATTGCCGCCGACTCGCTGCGGACGATAGGCGGCGGCGGAGAAACAGCCAGCGGCGGCGCGGAAACAAATCCGCGGGGGAGCGAGCCGGAGTGGCGGCGACGGCGGCGGTGCTGGTGGTTGTCGGAAAAACGGGGGTGCTTTTAAAAGTGGCTGGTCGACAAAAAAAGAGGCCGTTCGCGCAGCGGACGGACGTGTGTAGTGGTACGCTTGCATGCGCAGCCGAGATACGAGGTCTCTTTACGAGCAATATCTAATGGATTGCATCGGGCGAGCGCAAACGTTAAATTTGACGTTCACGATTATTGCGGCCCTCCGGGGAGGCGCTCACGCACCCGGGAGCGCCCGATGGGGCGGGCTGAGGGGTGTAGGAGGCACGACGGAGTGCCGGCGGGATAGGACGATGCTCGACGTTAATTTTATAATCCTGGCGAAAAAGTTACGACCCGGTAGTAGTCCGAGCGATCGTTTTTCCCGTTCTTTTTTCGCAACGTTTCGCTCTCCCGCCCTCTCCTCGTCCCTCTGCGTCCTCCCAGCCAGCTCGCCCCTTGACCGCTCCCGACACTCCGTTTGTGCTTCTGCGTTTCATTTCGAATTTTTCTTCGCTGCGATAATATATATATATATATATATATATATATTGCTCCTTCCGCTCGTGCGGTCGAGTGCGTTAATCTCGCTAACTGGGCGCTTGCGACATTTTGTATGCATCTGCTGTTTCTCTCCTTCCCTTCTCTCTCTCTCTCTCTCTCTCTCTCTCTCTCTCTCTCTCTCTCTCTCTCTCTCTCTCTCTCTCTCTCTCTCTCACTCTCCCTTTCTCCTTCTCTCGACTCCAGTCCTTCCGAATCAGCAAAGTTTGTTCGAGTCGGATCAAGTTTCGGCGGAAGGAAGAGTGAGAGGCAGAGTGTGACCCTGCTACCGCGTAATTAACAGATCCTCACGGAGGCGACTTTGAAGCGCGAGCTCTGCTCTGAGGAGAATGTACCCGCCATTTCTGCGAGTTCCAATTTCCGTTAATAAAATACGCAGCGGAGTACCTCGCGAAGGACGAAGAACGACCGAATCCTCCCGTTCCTCCCGCTTCCTTCGCTCTTTTCTGTCTCGCTCTCTCGTCCCCTCGCCTCTCGACTTCGTCACGACTTCGGAGACCGGGTCCCTCCCTTTCCCTTTTTCCTATTCCTCTCTACAAATTGCTCCGTCGTCACGCATACCTAAAGAAACGTGCACCGGCACGATATCATGGACGGCAAGCGGCCCGCTATTGCCACTCACCACTCGTTCTTAAGTTTAACTAACTCGCGCTTTAACGACGCTCCTTTTGCCTTATTTTATTTTCCTCCCCCGAGGACGGTCGTCGCCGCGAAAGAAACGTGTCTTCAGCAGCGAGAGGCACCGCACGCGCCGGACGTGACCTGAAGCGTCTCAGACTAAACTTTATGTTTCTCTTTTCTATTTTCTTTTTTTTTTTTTATAGCGAACGGAGTATCCTGCGAGTTGTTATCGCGTTACGAGTATTCGCGCCAGACCCGCGCCGGTTCGCGCCGAAATGCGGATTGAATTCTGCCGCGAGCCCGCAACGTTCTTAACACTTTGCCGGCCGCTTACTTCTCGCATCGCCTTTACGCTGCCGCCGGCGAATTTCGCGCGGGTTCTACTGCTCGCCGACGGTGATACTAAAGAATGTCAAGAAAAGACAATCGGGATAGTTAAAACAGAAGCATAGTGGAAACATTGTTGCCGCGCTGAACCGAAGTCACGCGTACATGACAGCGGCCGATAACCGTCGGCGAGCAAAAGTCACGCGTACGTGACAGCGGCCGGCAAAGTGTTAATTCCGCGGGATACTTAGAGACGAGCGTGTTTTCGCGTTCTTTTCCATCGCGTGTATTTACACTCCACATCTATCCGAAACGGAGCGTCATCGCGTCGACCGCGTGTTCGATCGAACGGAGCGCTCGGGCGATTCTTGCCGCGGCATTCGGCAAGTACGACGCGCTCGCCGTATAATGAGAAAACTTTTCAAATCATAAGAGACTGCACTTTATCCGTGACGGACGACAGCATCGCGTAGCTGTTGGCTTGTCATCGCGACCGAGCGACGGCCGTGCATCCTCGTTACTGCGCGAAGCTCTCAGCGAATGGCCGGTTCCGCGAATCAACCCGTCGTCTGTAATCAGTGCGAGCGAGGCGGAGATCGGCCGGAAATGATGATCCCGAGGAAGTCCCTCCCTTTCCAAGTCCTCCTCCGTGCGCGAAGAGGAGGAGATCCTCGCGAGCGGGACGCACAATGCGCGCCGGCGATGCAAATCGAGCAGCAATCCGATGACGACGAGGATGCGGCCGCGGCTGCGGACGACGACGACGACGACGACGACGACGACGACGACGGCGACGGCGAGCACGTCGACGTTCCGCCTGTTACAAAAGCGAGTCTAAGTAATAACTCGGGGTAATCATCGAAGGCACCGTACGCATCGCTCACGCACGCTCGTGCCGCACAAAGCGAGCACGCGCATGTGCTCACGCGGCCACGCACACGCGCATACGTCGCGTACGCGTGTAAAAGTGAAATTTCATGTACACGAGATCCAGCCGTCACACTCGGCGATATGGGATGCGTCGCGAGTACGGCGCCGTGATGTACAGGGTGCCCCGATACGCATCGCGAGCGTCTCGCGAAGCTCCTCTCACATTTGAGAATTCATCAAGGGATGTGTTGGTGCTGACGAATGCTCTTCCCCTCACGCGCGTCCTCTCGCGCAGCTGTTGTTCAATTAGTCCTTCAATGAATCCTCGTCGAGCGAGTGTCTGATTTTATTCGTAGTAAGATATCTCTCTCTCTCTCTCTCTCTCCCTGTCTCTCTCTCTCTCTCTCTCTCTCTCTTGCGTTCTTCGTGGAAAATCGCGAAACGAGGATCAAAACGCGAAAAGGATCCGCGCGTTTTGCCCCAGCTTCCCGGAATGTTTCCAGGAAGAAAGATTCGCTCTTTTCTCGCACGAGCGAGCAGTTGGCCAAAAATCACCGCGGAGATTGCAGGCCACCCCGTACGTGCCGATACAAGGCGCGCGGCGCAGATGCGTGTCCCGGCGTGCGTACGCACGCGGGAGGCACGCGACACAGGCGGAACACAACATCCCGTATACCCTCGAATGAGACTTGCGGGATAACGACGATTCTTGTCCTCGCGGATCCTCATTATGCCCGCTTCCCCTTACGTCGAAGGACGATGACGACGACGACGACGACATCGTCGTCGTGCTCGTAATTACGCGGGATGAAAGTGCGTGTCGCGGGCGAGCGAGCTGCGCGCACGCGAACGCGCGCTCGCGCTCGCACACAGCTTCTTTCTCCATTCAACGATGCATTATGTTCGCGTTCCACCGCGATCTCTTGTGTTCCCCCCGCGCGCGCATGCACATACGCTCGTGTACGCGCGCTTTGTCGATCCTCGTCGCGAATAATAAAAATGTTTCCCGCGATATCCAGCGCGCACCACATGCAAGTGAACGTTCGTTCGAGAGGGAACGATTCTTCGAAGGGACTCTTTCTCTCTCTCTCTCTCTCTCTCTCTCTCTCTCTCTCTCTCTCGTGAAGGCGTTTTTAATTTTAGGAAAATCACGAGCGACTCGAAGGTAATTCGCGTTCCGTCCAACTCGCTCGGCTGCCTCCGCTCCTCGAGGCGGGCGCAAACGCGTCTCTCGTGTTTTCCGGCCGGGCTAAAAGAACGCGCGCAGCCGCGGAAACGCGGAAATGCGGTGGCAAACGCCGTGAATTCGAATGAAGCGCAAAAAGCGAACTCTCTCGGCCGTCCGCAGTGCGGGAGCGCGATTAACTCAATGCGAGTGCGCACTGGGTAATGGTTGTTCGCGGGTGCAATGACATTCCGCGGGACCCCGAGCCTCGGCCGAGTCCCGACGAGCGCGAGCGCGCGCTCCGGGCAACCCTTAATAAACCGCGACACCAGAGTGCCATGCCGGCGCGCGGTAGTAGGGTTTACAACGGCACCCGCGGCAAAAAGTCGGCCGGATCCTCGGCGCGACTCGACTCGACTCCGACTTTGATTGCGACGGCATTGCCTGCCCGCGAGGAGAAGCGCGAACAACTATCCACCGCGCGCGAGACTCCCATTCTGACCCAGTTCAATCTCGTGTTTGCCGAGAGCGGTAACGCGGCTCGAACGCGCCAGCGAATAATTTATCTTTAGTGGAAAAGTTGAAACGGGCTCTCTCTCTCTCTCTCTCTCTCTCTCCCTCTCTCTCTCTCTCTCTCTCTCTCTCTCTCGTCGCGCAGTGCGAAGCGTCGCAGCTGCAGCTTCCCCGCATTTAGAGACAGGTCGTCGACCCGATCGTCTCCGAGGGGCTGATAACACCGTCGTCGGTAGCGGTTTTATCGCCCCGCCGTCACCTTTCGGCGTCTCGGAAAGAGTCATTTGCGAATTGCACCGAGCGCTCGTCAGTAAGAAAAACGGGTAAACATTTACCTATGGAGACCACCTGCCGATGTCAAAAATTTTAGTTGTATGTTTTGTAGATCATTACTCTGAATAATGCTGCAAGGTTTCAGCCGGCGGTCACTGTTTATTAAAAGGTTATTAACAAAAGAAGTTTGGTATATACGTAAGTTGCAAGTGCGCTTAGCACGGCGCGCTACGCGCGCTTCATCCCTACTCCGCGATATTTACCCGAAAGTGACTGAAAACGAACAATGGGAAGGAGGTGAAGAGAGGCAGGGGTGATGGGGGTGGGACGAGGTGTGGGGGTGGGGCGCGCGTAGCGCGCCGTGCTAAACGCACTTGCGACTTACGTATATACCAAACTTTTTGTTAATAACTTTTTAATAAACAGTGACCGCCGGCTACAGCCTTCCCGCATTACTCAGAGTGATGATCTACATAACATACAACTAAAATTTTTGAAATCGGGAGGTGGTCCCCATAGGTGAATATTTACCGAAGAACGCTGCGCTCTGAGCGGCGTAATGGCTTTAACCACGTCAAGTGTGGCTCATTTTCGCGCGAGCTACCCGAAATGAGAAAATACATACATCGCAGGCTCTTCAATCACGAGCAGGACTACGGAGGAAGCCCGTCGCAATCGGAAGCTCTCGGCAATTTTTCGCCAGGAGTTTTCCGCCGTTCGATTCCCTCGTTAGTCTACACGGTCCGTGTCAAAATCTACCTGCCGCGGCCGTTATAGGCCGTCTTTCCCCGCCAGAGTCGAAGTTGCGTGACGTAGATTCTCTGTCTCGCGTCGTGGCTCGCCGGAGACGTCTCGCCGCGTCGGCAAGTCCCAATGTCCCTGACTAGGATTCGACGAGCCGATCCCTCGTCTTTAAACCCAGGACGTTGCCCCGAGCGCGTCAAGGGGTTTGGTACCACTGGCATAGATGCATAAACACACGCACGCACGCACGCACGCACGCACACGCGCGCGCCCGGGGATGCGTGGCGCGCGCAAGACGCGCGCGTACCTACACTGCGCGCAAATAAATATGCCATGCGCGAGAACGGGGTGTTGCGGGGCACGAAGCTACCGCACAGCGGGGTGCAACAATAGGCCCTCAGTAGTTGCCATGGTAACACCATCAATCCCTTAGCAACAGCTTGATATCTTAAAGCCGAGGCTTCGCCGCGCTTTGTGCGATCATTTAATGACGGCGCGGCGTGCGACGCCGGCCGCCGCGGCCGATGGCCGAGCAGAAATCCGGGATCATGATGGATTTGCGTTCTGTGCGGCGAAAATAGCGAGGAGGGTGAGGCGGGGGAAGGAAGCGAGAGGGTGAGGTGCAATCGAGCATCGGACGAAACGTCGCCCGTGCCGCGCGCCGTGCGAATAAAGAAGGCTCCGCGAGGTGGAAAATTTTCGCGATAACCAATCGACCGGCGCGATGGGGGGGTGGGAGGGGGAGGAGAGGGAGACGGTCATTAGCGCCGAGGGCCGTTCTTGCGGTTTGAATCGCGTGGCAGTTTGCCGTACTTGCTTTCAAGACAATCGCGCTTTCGTGAGCGCTTGCAAGCGGGCGACTCGAGAGCGCAGGATCGGGGGGGAGTTTCCCCACACGGGAACGTTTATCGACGGATAAACATTCAGTTCGGTGCAGCTGACGGCTTTCGGAGGTCGTAATTAAAGAAATACGGCGCGATTAAGCGGGCATATGATAATTTACAGCAGGTACTTGGCAGAGCAAAGTAGCAGAGGCGTGCCCGCCTCTAAATTGTTTTATGAAAATTTAGCGCGTTTAGTAATGAACTCGCGCGGGAAGTGAGCGCCGAAGAGAACTTTGGAGCGTCAAGATTTATACCGAGGTTGCGGAGCTTATAATAGATAGCCATATGGCTAGCACACACACACACACGCGCGCGCGCGCGCTCGGCTGCTTTATTGCATCGTAAATTGTCAACTCAGCAGCGACAGGAAACATGCAGCCGGCGATTTCTGGCCTGGATTGATTACTTCGGACGAGACGAGAGGAAGTCGGTAATTGAGTCGAAACCGCCTTTCTTAACAATCCCGCTTTTTTTTTTTTATCAAGCCCCGAGAACAGCTGTGAGAAATTGCACGGCGGAGGAGTCTCTCCGCGGAGTGCGTCTCAAAGGCGCCCCGGGCTAGCGGAGGACGGTGGAAGGATTCTTTCCCAATTTGCTTAGGAATTTATTGCGCGCGGAGAGACGGCTAATTAATCTCCTGGTCGATTCACTCGGCCAATGTGATTACCCGATGCGCTGCCAACTTTCTCGAAAGAAAGCGCTCAAATTGTGATCGGAGAGAGGAGTATGAATGAAGCCCGGCTCTCTTCCGAGCATCGCCGGCTCGCGCGAGTCAATGAATAAACGCGATATCGTGCGCGCGGAGGAGACTCGCCGCTCGCGATTTGCCGCCCGTGAATTTCTTCTCGTGATAATCGTTCCCGCGCTTTCTTCGATTCGCCGTCGCGATTTCCTCCGTCCGAGCAACGACCACGCGGCCGCGGTTCGTTCCTCTGCCACTCTCGGCGCCCTCTCATTAATTTCCCCGCCCGCTTTAATTCCACCGGCTCGTTTCCTGCGCGCGGCTAAATAATAAAACGAAGGCTGCGGGCGTAGCAAAGTCGTGACTGAGTCCTCCGGACGGTCACGGTAGCGCGCGTCAAGCCAATGAGAGCCTGTGAGGGCGAGAGAGAGAGAGAGAGAGAGAGAGAGAGAGGCCGGCCGGCCGCCCAGCCGGTAAGAGGAGGATCGCCGGCCTTTTATCGTCCTCGTCCTCCGACGGTGTTTCTCGCATCGCGTTCTTTCGCCACCTTTGTTTTTTCCTGCTGCCACCTCCCCCCGCCCCCCACCCATTCTCGGCGTCCCCAGCTACCTCGGCTTTATGATTCACTCGTCGGAGCAATTACATATTTAACACGCGAAATTTCAACCAAAGACGCCTTTTACTCGTCGGATTCTCGCGAAAGGAAGAAGAATCCGCTCGCGCTGTGCCGGCGGACGCCGGATGCTCTCCATTTTATCAGATTCAAGCTCGCCGTCGCTCCCTTTCTCTCTCTCTCTCTCTCTCTCTCTCTCTGTCTCTCTCTCTCTCTGTCTCTCTTACGAGAGACCGACGAAATTCTTGCTTAATTAGATCGCATTCAGCGGAGCGCGGCTGTTTCAGACAGCACGCGATCTCTAATCCGTTTCGCCAGCGGTTAGCGCATTTTACGCGGCGGATTTCCGAAAGAACCGCCTCGTGTGTGTGTTTTTTTTTCACCGGCGGTTCGTAATATCACTTTTCATGTCCCTATCATTTTAGCATAATATTTAATATATATCTCTTTCGTTAATTCTCTCGATAGCATTAGATCAGCTCATGTTTTCATTGTAACATTGTCATTAAATTTCGATAGCCCTTATTAAGTTTCGAGTTTTAGTCACTTGTGATGTACAGAAATACGATCGACGACTATCGGTACGCGTGCTAGGTAAATATTTATGAAGTAGCGTACGATGTTTTCATGGCAACATAGCGAACGGTAAACAATGTGTCCTCTAACGGCAGGTCAAAGGCGTTACTCGGTCATCAAAACTCGCGATACTATCCGCGCGCGATCAGTTTACCGAGAGATCATCAGGAGCAGCGGTAGTGATACGAGAGACTCCCAGGGTGAATAATACGTTTTCTATAATTGGATATTTTATCTTGTTTGAATAGTTGAATAGTTTGTCATATATGTAATCAGATATTGCATACTCGATCGGTCGATAAGTCGAATAAATTTTCATGACCGCTGGAATTAACCATTGAATTATTTTCTGTTTCAGATCCGATGAGGCTTGCGACTTCACGTGGTCAGTCAAGGATGGATGGTGTGCGGAGGTTGCGGAGGATGCTGTCCGGTTCGGGCCGAGCAAGGTTGACTCGAAGGTACGTTTGTACAGTTCAAAAAGTACTCTTCTGCCTGGTCATTTGTGATCCGAAATGAAAGCAAAGTTGTTAATGATCCGTTTCCCAAACGGCTAGTCTCTTATTGTCACTACATCATATATTAGTACGTTGTTCGTTAAACAAAGCTCATAAATCTAATGAGGAAATAACGTTTTTTGTTTCAGAATTGCGTAGCGGAACGTGGCCAACCTTGATCGGCGTTTCGGTGAGTCAAAAAGCAGGAAATTATCTAAGGTGGCGGGTTTAACTTTTGAAATTTTGTTAAGATCAGTGCGATTTGCTTTGCTCGTGAATTTTGCATGTTAAGAATTTTTGCGAATATCAAACCGTTGAAGGATATAGTGGTATAATTCGAATTCTTTTTTTTTTTTCATTATTTTCCATTCTTTTGAGACCAAAGAATTGGCAAAAAATTTGATATTAAAACATTGATATTATGACTTGACCGATATTATTTAATACCACCGGTGATCGGCATTGTGACATTACCGCGTTAAAAATCACGATGAAAATACAATTGAACATTGACAAGTATAAGGTTGTACGGCCAACAGAGAGCCGATGGGACAAAGTGAAAGATATATATTTGCGTTGGATTAAATTTATCGCATTTCTGACAATTTAGTCATCGGTTGAGCTGTTGCACAATCGACGGAAATTAACACGGTGTTATATTAAACAGACATGTAATTATAAGATGTACGCTCGTAATATTATCGACTCATACCACTAGCTCGCTCGACGGTGCAATTTTCCGATACGATTATCGGACCGCGGTCGAACGAGATTCGACCGATGTACTTCGCAGAGTAATTGGCGAAGTAATTAGGCGCCAGAATTGCGCCATGCACGTGGAACTCGTGATATTTCAGGTCGCGTTAATTATTTTCGCGATTAATTTGCGATTTTAACGCTTTCCCACATTTACCGAGATAAAAACTTCATCTTGGTCGCACGGCCATTGTTTATTCGCGTAAGCATCGGTGAGCTTGACATTCGGCGCGATGTTGTTTTGATTTTTTGTACGCACATTTCAGTAACAATAGCGAAAACGGGCTTCAAGGCGTTGATATTTCGCGATTATTCTCCCGCGTGCTCATTTATAGTATTTCGCTACAGTTTCCGGTCTTTGAGCATATGTATATATTCATGTATATTTTCGCGTTGTAATTTTTCCCCTTCGCGCTTCGTGACGCGCGATGCGAGTACGTTCTTCAAGTGCCGCGATTCGTCGTTAATTCATCGCGATTCATGGTTAAATCGTTACGTCCATAAACGTCGTTAAAGTGATCGCGAATGAGCGAGTGCCATCAAGAAGAATCGACCAGGACGACGCCTGAACGCTGCGAATGAGGATTCTGGACATCGCTGTACCTCACGACGCACAATTGTGAGTGTTGAACTCTGAGAGTTTCATTTAGTCGCGATATATTGCATGCACAATCGCAAATCGCATTGATTTTCGACAAAAGTAGGAACAATTATACCGATGTATGTTTGTGTTGATTTTATTTTCCATGATATCATAAACACACTTTTGGATAATTTACCGTCCGTGCAGAAAGAACGATTTTTTAATTTGAATATTTTAATGGTATACTCTGGAGCTTAATTAGAGTCGAAAATTCGAATGCGTATATAACGCGTACATGTGCGTGCCGTCGTTCGGGACACGAACATGTGAAATTAACGCGATGTCATTGATTAATCCTTAAAAATCCGGAAACTACTTGCGACTTGACATTTTCGTGTTGGGATTTTCGGCTTTGCCGAAACCTCAGAATGCGCCGTTGAAATATTGCACAATCATTTCAGCATACTCTGTATAATTGCCATGCATATATATATATGTGTGTACACATACACACACATTTATTACCTATATTATATTTATATTATATTGCCATACCATGTTCTTCTCATATATTTATTGCCTACTTATTATTACCTGTCTGATTGCAAATATCATGAAATATTTCTATATCTGTATGAGCGATATTTTTCACTATCACTATCTTATCGATTTAGAAATCGATCAGCCTTGTCTGATTTACATGCTTCTCTATAATTACAATTAAAAACTTGATTCTGGCTTAGAGCCTTAATTAATTAACACGGACTCGCAAACCTACCGATGCGCGGAGCGTTGAGCTTTTTATTTCACTAATTACCTTCCACTCATCCCTTGCTTTCGATTTGCATCGGTCGTTTTTCATCGATGTCACGAGGTTACATTGTTATTGTTATCGTAGAGGGGAGATATGTAGACAAAAAATTCGAGCGATTTTATCGTGGTAAGACGGGATGTTTATCCGGCGTACTGGAATTTTCTCGAGTTTGGAATCCCTCGCGATCGCGGTCGTTTCTCAAATCGTCGTCGATAGGAAAGTAATAAGAATCTAAACAAGAACCTTACACCAAAAGACGCTTACGCTTTTTACCTAAGCGTGTCCGCAAGCAAGTCAATCCGTTCTCGAGTTACGGTGATTTAAAGTTACGGCGATTTAAAGTTTCGGCGATTTAAAGTTTCGGCGATTTAAAGTTTCGGCTGGACGCTCGATGTAGTGGCCGATGCTGCACACGCACGTTGCACACATGCGTGTGGTGTGTGCGGCACATCCTTCGACGAGGTCAATAGCCCACGAGTGGACTATGGCCCACGAATGGGTCATGGCCCATGGTTAGGCGGCCTCACGAGTGGGGACAAGGCCAGCGCGGTTACACAACGCATCGTGAGATAAGGTTTCCGAGAAGACCGTCAGCGTGCTCTTCGCCTACGCGCGGAAGAAAGCAGCAGGTGCCGAATTTGAGGAAGCGATCGAGCATTCATTCGAATCGATTCGTTCATCCATATTCTCACTTCTAGCGATCATAGCAGCTCGAAAGCTGCTACGCTACGCGAGAGTCTTGAAGAGCTCACAAGTAAACCTCGTCAGGGGACCTCGTCAGACGCCGATTTGTTTCCAATTTTTTTATAGTCATTTTTTATGTCAAAATATGAAGAAATCTGTTATCATTTTTAGCTCAAATTACTTTTTTCAATTTTTTCGAAATTTTTGCACAAGTTTTATACATATTTATACATATTTTATACATATTTAAAACAATATTTCTTAAAAATATATATATCTGATTTGTTGAAACTTGCACACACATGTCGCCGATTATGAATCAGAACCATTTTGTAAAATTCAAAATGGCGGATCTAATATGGCTGACGTCATTGTTGAAAAAGTGTTCAGTTTTATGCTACATTCGGTGTTGGGTAATCTTTCGGCTCACTATCCAACAAACAAGCATCCAACAACAAGCATTTTAACATCAAAATGTGTTAAAAAATGAATAAGAAATGAACAAAAAAAGAATGAACAGAAAGCTTCAGAAATTTCGAAAAAATTGCAAAAATTAATTTGAGCTAAAAATGATAACAGATTTTTTTTTACATTAAAAATAACTATAAAAAATTGGAAACAGATCGACGTCTGACGGTCCCCGAGGTTTACTTGTCAGAGCGCGGGGCTCCCGATGGACATGCAGTCGGCGCGAAGATCAATTCGTCGAATTAGGCCACTTGTCGAATTAACGATTATGACTTGAGCATACGTCGCGAGTGCGATCAGGAATTTTAAATCCGATTCTCAATTCCGAGCCTATTGTTCTCAAGTTCTCTTCTGTGCTAACGGATCTCTTTGTCTGTTCTAATTCTCATCTAATTCCGAGGTTGTTTTTGCGATAGACACATTTCAAGTTGCGACTGTTAACGCTAGGATCGTCAACGAAAAACAGCGGGTTCTTGAAACAAGAAAAATAATGCAAATAACGCAAGAAGGAAAAATGATCGTTCATGCTCCTTCATGCCATTCAACGACAATGAAAAGTGTAAAACATGTACTGTTATACAAATTACTGCGATTTTTCAAAGAAATTACAGGCCGGTGACTTTTGACCGCTTTGGCAGTTTCGGTGTTGACACGCGTGTGAAAGGAACGATCGCGAAAGTGGAAAGTAGCGACTGAAAATTTCCGGAAAATCTCCGTTCGGACTGAACAGAAAATTAACTTTGGGTGGGAGCCGAGATGACAAGCTTGTAAGCTGCTGCAAGCTTGTTAACAGCGTAGCGCGGCACTTCGCTATTTCTAACGGATTAAAGCGCGATATTTCGCCAACAAGCAGCTCGCGGTGCTCACTGAGATCTCGCACGTTTCTTGGAGGTTTTTTCCTCTCTTAGCTGTTTGTGTTTTCTCAGATAAATATTTCGAGTTGCGCGTCGCGCAACGGATGATTACAAAGCGAGAGTGCATGCGCGCGTTTTGCAAACGTCTGCAAGCGACAGATCGCTGAGCGCGAGCGCGAGCGCGCGCGCGCTAATTGAATCGAGCTGATCGGCTGATTCGCGCTAATCGATTCGCACATGATCGAGCATTCGCTGCGACAAGAATGTTTCAAAATACGGACGGCGAAATGTTCACACGGTGAGTGGCGCAAATACATCTGCATGCAGATTGATTGATTTCTATGCGTTACAGGCATCAGCCGCAATCCTGTAAATTGATTCTTAATTAACTGTCAAGCACCGGGCACACTTGAATCGCGTCGCGCGCGAATCGCATTGATCTAGCGCACAAATACATTCCGCGTGTATAATTAAGCATCGCCGCATGCCATTTTAATTGCTCACGCGAGACAGAAATCGCGGAACCATGAAACCCCTCGCGCGCTACAAACGTCCCTATTTCAGGAGATATTTAAATTGTCTCGCGACGTCGCGATCCGACGCGCAATTGGGCTTTTCAATCGAGCGCCACCGTTGAATAGTTGACGCGAATAGTCGGCTGAACGGCATGTTAAATTTGCCCAGATAAATTACATTTTACATTGCGTTTTTCGTTGCATTACGCGCACGGCGAGACGTTGCGATGTAACCCTATCGATCGAATGTGCGGCCGGCCGACTTCATTACCAAGTGATGCGAGCTTTCACGCGAGCCGCGAATCGCCGGTATGAGCGACGAATCTCGCGCGTTTGCGACCGAGGTAAACGTACCTGCGAATTCATAAAGCCATACGCTCAACAATCGCATCTTCCCTTCGCGAGGTACAACGGGAAGCGCGCCGCAGATTTATCCGCGCGACATGACACGAAGAACACGAGGAGGAAGAGGAAGATGAGGGAAGAAAAAGGTTGAAAAAGAACCAGTAGACAGTGAGGGAGAGGCGTCGTGGATATCTTTATTCTCATCGAGTCTGATATTTATGACGGGAGACGCGTCGGTCTCTCTTTCTTTCTCTCTCTCTTTCTCTCTCTCTCCCGCTCTCTCTCCCGCTCTTTCTCTTTCTCTCTTCTCTCTGGGCGAAGCGCCTCCGGGTGCCGGCGCAACAGGTAAATCAAGTAATCAAGCGTCGTTAAAAGAAATCGACGGCTCCTAAGCGCTGACGATGACGTCACGTGGATGCAATTTCATCACAGTCATCGAACGACCGTGATTACCTTCCGCGCGTCTCCGCGGAAGATGCAGCGCGAGCGAAGGGTGTGAGCCGCGTTTGTCTCGCCTCTCATTCCACGTCGCACGAAATACATGTTGCCTTCTTGCGTGCGGATAATCTCGCAATGTCGCAGAACGTCGGTTCCGATGGCGATATGCTCGCCGAGATTAGTGCAACGGGGTCATATTAGAGCTCGCTGGAGGGGCGAGGGGGAATATCCAATCGCCAAGAATTAATTACGGCCGGTGAGAGTCGTGGAAGTGAGTTCGATAACTTATTTAATATGTTTTATATATTTTTATATATTTCATATATTTAATATATTTTAATCATCTGAATAATTTTTCATTTTCCCTCTCGTAAAGATCGAACCGCGTTATTTGAGTGACGAGAGAAATCTTCAACTGCAAGTCTCAGAATACGCAAATCTAGAATTCGCAAGTACCCTGATTGTCTGTCCACCTATTACTTCTTTTTTCCTTTCTCCCCATCCCTCTCTCTCTCTCTCTCTCGCGCGCGCGCGCGTTCGCGCAGTCAATTAACGTTAGCGCGGCGAAATAAACCGTACGTCGACGGAAGCGCGCGCGACTCCCGTTTGGGGTCCCCTTCGGGGAATCGATACGCTTTACTCGCCGATATCGGCGGATATCATCGCACCTGACAGAATCGCGTCTCCCTCGGAGGCTCCGCGGTTCCCGAGAGCGGTCGCCTTCATTTCCATACACACCCCAATCGACGCGTCTCCACCCGCTGTTTTGTCCGCGAGAGCCGTCGCGAGTCGCGAGGGGAGTGCGACTTGGAAATTGGCAGAACGCATCGCACACGCCGCGGTGGTCCGGGCATTGATTAATGGCGCGCCTGTTGCAGCCCCGGTTACAATGCAATTTGCTTTGCGCGCGCTGCAACGCGCGCGCGCTATCCTCTCGTTCGCTCGCTCGCTCGTTCGTTCGCGCGCATCCGACAGCGTGTTTGCGCTCGGGGACGCGCGCCCTCGCGAGCGAGAGAACGCCACAGAGAGAAAGAGAGGGCGGGAGAGAGAGAGAGATCGCGTGTGTGTTTGCAGCGGAGTGACAAAGCCGTGACAAGAGTGACACGGTGACATGGAACGCGCGACAACTAATTAATCATCCTGCGCGACCGAACGCCACCGCCGTCGCCCCGCGGCCGTTGCATCGCGTTGCATCGCGCCGGCCTTTCCGCGCGACGGGAGGGGCGCAGGGCGCGTACGTGAGTGCGTGCGGCACATGAATGCATCGGCATGCACCTACCGTCCTTTTGATTCCGCCGAGCGTCCTGTGACCCGCGCCGCCGCAATTGCGTACATGCTCGTACTTCGCGTCTTTGTCCCTTCGGGAGCGGCTATTCTCTCGCTGCTTGCCCTTCTCTCCCTCTCCCTCTTCCTCCTCCTCGCCCCCTCTCTCTCTCTCTCTCTCTCTCTCTCTCTCTCTCTCTCTCTCTCTCTCTCTCTCTCTCTCTCTCTCTCTCTCTCTCTCTCTCTCTCTCTCCTTCGATTTCTCGTTCACTCGCTCTCGTTCAGTGTACCACCTGTCTTCGTTCTGTCCGTCGTGTGTGCCCAGCGTGCGCATTCACACTAACACACACACACACACACACACATATACATATATATACACACATACAGATAGCGGTCTCCCGTCGCCGCCCAAATACCGATCGCCATTCGATTTGCCTATCGGCACTGTCACAGATACGCGTTGAATCCGCACGGCGCTTACCGACCGGCCTGCGGTTTCATCAGTGTGGACACACGCCGATGGTTCCGGCAGAAAGTACGCGATCGCGCGTGTTGGTTTAACATTAATTACGCGCCGGCAAGTGGTCGAGATTAATGACTGCGGTATGCCGTGTAATATGTAATATCGGGAGCACATTCGGCCGGTGTAATGTATTATAAGCGCCGACAAGTGGATTACTGTGCGTAGTTTCGACGATACACTCGGGCCGGCCGGCCGGCCAATTAGCGCTCGATGTTTTAATGGATATTTTTCATTCACTTATTACCGCGATAAATGGCCTCGTTGTATGTGACCCCGGCGCCTCGGCTTTCATACGGAGGAATTTAAGCATACCGGCAGGTGTGCGTGCGTGTGCGCTAAGTGTATTATCGCAGCGGCGTTGCGGACACATTTTATAAACGTGCAATAATAATTCGATTTCCGCGCAAAACGGCGCGTTCGCCGTGACATTGGCTATAACTTGATATCGTAACGTAGTTATTTATGGGGCTAGACATCTCTCTCTTTCTCTTTCTCTCTCTCCCGCTCGCGCTCGCTCGCTCCCGATAAAACTATGCATTCCTTATCGATCCCCGACGCTGCCTGCAAAATTGACGCTCCGTGTCTCCCGCGCGTCTCGTGAAACATGAAGGAACGAATAAATATCGAAGCAGCCGCGGAATCAAAGGAGCACACGGCGCGCGAGGGATCGATTCGACGATCCGCCGAGATTTCGTTCAACTATTGACACAAACTACACCCCGGAGTGTAAGCCTCCCTTCTGCGGCGAGATGCACCGCTCGTCGTCCTCTTCCTCTATTTTCTTCGATTCGTCGTCGCTCGCTCGCGCGCACAAACGTGTGAAACGCAATACACTTCGCGCTGTTATTCTCCCCCTTCTCTCTCTCTCTCTCTCTTCTTTTTTTTTTTTTTTTTTCTCTTCTCTTCTCTCTCTCTCTCTCTCTCTCTCTCTCTCTCTCTCTCTCTCTCTCTCATTTCACTCGTCTCTTTTTTTCCGCATTTTCCCGGGCCATTAGCGCCGGAGGAAGACATCAGCTTCCACTCAGTGATTACCGGAGAAGCGAATTTGCATAACACACGAGTTGCACGCGCGCTGCCTGCCATTTACATTTTATTTTAATCGCGGTAATCGATCGAATCGCCGTCTACTCCCGCGCAACGACCTCGGGACCCCACGGAACGAGAGAGGAACGCAGAGGCGGGGGCGAGCCGATCAGCAGCCGGCCAGCCGGCCGGGTCGAGCAATCGAGCGGCCGAGACGGTGCGGTCGGTGTGTGTTCGGTGCGGTTCGGGTACTTTAAATAAAAATAAAGTGTGTCGTGGGCTTGTGTACGCGAGCGCGAGCGCGAGCGCGCGCATTAGCGATTGGGAGGGAGCGACGGAAGGCGAGCTTTAACGAGTTGCCAACTTCTCGCCGCACGTCGCAATTTGTCCCGCGTATGCGCGCCGCTTCGCAGAGTCCGCGCGGCCGAGACGGATGATCGGCCGCGCGCGGACGAGAGAGCGATTGAGATATCTCGCGGCGTATTCTCGTTCTCGTATAAAATATCCCGGCCCGGCAAATCCCCCTTTCCCCCCTTCGTCCTTTTTCTCCTCTTCATGAGCCGAGCGATTTCTCCCCGAATTACTGCGCGCTCGCGCCCGAGTTTCGGGGTATCTCCCCGGGCTGAAAAATCCCACCGGATAATCCAATCGGAATGATACATCGAGTCTCGTTGGAGCCCGGCTAATTTATTAGGAAGCTAACTCAAAGAGTCCAGCAGTTAACGTCAGACGAAGCGTCCAGCCGGGCCACTTATATCGCGAAAAGAACCGGCAACTTCCTCGCATGATAAAACCGTCCCGCCGTAGAAGCCGGGAGATAGGAATAACTTTGGCCGCGTATGTCGTATTTGTGTGCATTACGGGAATTGGACGACGGCGGCGGTGTTGCTTCACGCGCGTCGTCTACGGGAGCCCCCAAGTTCTGCGGCGGCCTGACGAGGCCCACGACCTCTGAGCGACCCCGAAGTACCCCGAAGTCGTCGTCGTCGTCGTCGTCGCCGCCGCCGCCGCCGCCGCCGCCGCCGCCGTCGCTGTCGCCGCCACTGCAGAATTCATGTATTTTCTGGATAATAATTTCGTCGGATGCTTCCCTCTTCTATTACCGGCCACAAATTACAGCGGCCACGGGCGCGGCAGTAGTTTTGATATACGATCCATACTCCTCCGCGATCAAGCGCGATTTATATGGTGCAACAATAACGTTTACCCTCCGTACTGGAGTATCCCCCGTGTATATCACCGACGACAGTTTTACTGTGGCGCGTAACGCAACGCAACGCAAGAGCGAGAGTCAGAGTGAGAGAGAGAGAGAGAGAGAGAGAGAGAGAGAGAGAGGGAAAGAAAGAAGGGAGGGGGGAGGGAGAAAGAGCGAGAAAACACCTCGCCTGCTGCGAGTATTATGTGTATGTAATCGCCGCGGCTTTAACGCGGATTATTTGCGTACGCGGTCGTATTACATCGCGCGGCCATTCGTTATTATGCAACGCGTGGGTGTGCACGTAATGACGATCGTAATAAATTACCGTACCCCGACACCCCGAGGTCGCGCCCCGAGTTTCTCTCTTTTTTTTCGCACCGGTCGAATTGTACCCCTCGCGGTTACGCGCGATTAATTAACGCGCCGTCGATCAGCGAATATTCAGTTTGCGAGTCCGCCGATGCTGGTCGTTTGAGGCGATTCGTCTGCGGATCGTTCCGCGAGATATTTCAGACTGACGCTCGGGTGAGGTATAGTAAGCTGTCTGAACCAAATGAAGAAAACACAATAAATTACACGCGAGAAGAATCTGCTAACTCGCTACTTTCGAAAGTAATTCCTTTGTTTCGACGAGCACGCGAGATGTTAGCGAGTTATTTTCATGTGTACTTTATCGTGTCGAGATAATTTGGCTCAGGTAGTTTAACAACGCTTGCTCGGGCGTCCTCCGAAGATCAGAAGCGTGTTAGCCTCCCTGGAAGAGCTAACGAACAAGAATAGGGTGAGCGGAATAGGATTAACGAATATAGGATCACCGGACGAGAAGGATTTATCCGGGAAAATAATATTTTCGGGAAAGACTCCACTCCTCCCTTCGATATTCGATCAAACGGAGAACGTAATAGGCCTGTATAAAGCGTACATCTTGTAATAAAAATACATTAGAGCAACAATTTTCCAACAAAGTACGGACAAAATTCCAATGAAAACCGCCCGAATTCTATCTCATCTGAGCTAACGAGAAATCCTGATAAATTCAGATTCAAATTCCGACAACCTCGAGCGGAATCTCTGAGTCGTCGTCGGTATCTCACCGGAAAATTGCTTCACTGGAGCAAACGTTTTTCCTCCGTGAAGACTCCGCGCGTTGTACAGGCTGTTCCAGGCAGCTCTCACACTCCTCACTCCGGATTGATTCCGCTCGCGGCAATGAGACGCGGACGAGCCGAGCCGAGAGCCGTTCCCGGCGGCGTATCCGTTTCGAGGTGCGCGTCGGGGGCGCATTGTTGCAACGCATTTCGATATTAATCGTAATTGAAGCATTTAATGCCCGGTAGCGTCGATATTCCAATAATTCAGTCCCTTCCTGTCACGGGGTGTAATGGTGTGAGGTGCAAGGGTTCCCCCGTTCGATTCCCGTGGGATCTGGTCCTTCTCGGTTCTGCGGCAATGCATCACTCTGTCCGCAGCCCCGTAACTCACCGCGCGACTCACGCTCGTCCGCACGCGCGCGCGCACACACGCACGTATGGCGGACACGTACGGTCAATAAACACATACACACACACACACACCCACACGGACGCAGGCACACACGCGCGCGCACGTGGTAGATGCGCGTGTGCGCGTTACGGACGCGCGGCATAGCGATGGAAAGACGGGGTCGAACAGATATATGGCCCGAAGTGAACGACGTATCTAATCTAACCCTTCTGGACAAGATACTCCGTGATGGCCGAGGGGGTTGGCCGACCATGCGTTAACCATAGCCCCTGGGCGCAACCAAGTGTAATCTAAAATTACAAGAATCCACCGTGGGCCATGTCGGCCGAGAGCGGCCGACTCGCCGCACCGCGCCGCGCCGCGCCGCGCCGCGCCGCGCCGCCTGCCATTTGTCACGCGCCGCGACAATTGTTATCGACAGCGCGTGTCGGCCGCCCGCGCCGCCGCCCGATACAAAAATATACACACGCGTCGCGCGGAAAAGTCTGCTGCGAGCGCGCGCACCAGCGCTAACAGCGGCTATCGGCCGTACGCGTTCGCGTTGCTCGATACTTCGATCTGTCAATCGCGCGACAAGTCTAAGCGACGCGCCGGGAGACACAGTTCGTGACGTTCCATTACGCGCCGCTCGTGCCGCGCGCGCGCTGGTCAGCCGGTCGCCCCGTCGCCCTATTGTCGCGATTAGCAGCCACCGGCGACGGTTAAAAAGCGCACACCTCCTCTCGCGCGAGATATCCTCTCCGGTAAGAGCAGGACGTCGCGAGGCGCCGCAAGTGACTTCCGCGCTCGGACCGGGAGAATCCATTTTTTCGCTCGAGGACCCCGGCGAGATGTAAAAACGGTGAAATCGATGCGGCGGCCCGGAAAGTTCGACTTCTCGCGTTTTTCTCCCTCCCCCTCCCCGTCAGCCTGCCGGCCTCGAATAACCCCAGTAGAAGCGGGAAACCATTAGGCTTGACACAATTGCACCGCGGGTGTCCAGGCGAAAGCGATTAACGCGAGATGAGGAGGAGAATAGGCGCCCGGGGAGAAAAGGGAGAGAGAGGGAGAGAGAGGGAGAGAGAGGGAGAGAGAGAGAGAGAGAGAGAGAGAGGTGACTCTCGACTCTCGACGAGCTTTCTTGTTATCCATTATCGGCCGGCGGCCTCAGCGAAAGTGAAATGATAACCGCCAACTAGAATAATGATTCGAGATGGGCGCGACCGGCTGGAGATGCCAGCGGCAGATAGTGCCCGCATCGTGGCATCTGCTACGTCCACTTTTGTCACGGCTCTCGCTCGCAGTGGCGGCCGATGCAGATTCGGCCTGAGATAAGAATAATAATGATCGAAACGGTCCGTTTCGCGTGTGAACGCGCGTGAACAACAACACGGCGATTCGCATCCCCGGGCAGATTGGATTCGCGCGCGGATTCGACGCGACGCAGCGCACCGCAGGGTGTCATGAGCGGCCGACATTGACCTACCTACACCGGCTTGCCGCCGCGGCCGGTCGCCGCCGCGGTCTTCCGGAAGACTTCATATTGCCCGGATCGTATGGTTTGCCCGTATTGTAAAATTATGTCGTGCGCCGTAATAACACGGGTTAATGGGCGTACGCGTGAACGTGGAACGAGCGAGCGACATATGTCGCTCACTGAGACGTCACGCGCTAGTGGAGGAACGCGGATGACTTCGTCGGCGAATCAATAAGCAAGATTGTACCTGCGGAAGGGGAGGATTCTCCGCTGCGTTCGTATAGCTTTGACACTGGCAAATTTCACCTCTTAAAAATGATGCTTTGGTCAGGAAAATGATTAGAAAACTTGATCTCTCGGATAGACAAATGCGATTTTGAATGTTACCCTTTTTTTTTTTTCTTTAAAGGTCATTCTACATTATGTGTGCGTAAATTGTAAGCCGTAAGAACCGATCAATTATAGCCGATTATTTTTGTAATAATCGGCTATGATCCGCCAATTCTTACGGCTTACAACTTACGACACGTATTGTAGAATGAGCTTTAGTAGACGACCGACATGTAACGCTCTCTTCAGCGACAAACAATAATAAGTTAAGAAAGACAATGGCTAAGAAATAGATGGGTGTTCAGGTTGAAAGCGACGGGAAATTATTCCCTCAGAAGTAGATTTTTCACAGAAAAATACGGCTGTCAGCCTTGATGTCTGTCAGCTTCATTAAACAACCCCTCGGTGTATGTGTAACTCTCTTTCAAGCAGTAGATGATCATTCTAACGGTATGAAATTAGGCGAAGGCGACGGGGGTGCCGAAGGTCGCGAAGAAACAATCAACCGGGATTCGTCACGGGATTCGCAGCGCGACGCGTTGGCGCAACACCTCGACGATGCGTTCTCCGTTCTACGATCGTAACTCCCCAGCGCAACGATTATCACTCAATATAAAACGGGCTATTTAATTTTCGGCCGAGGGGAAGAGGGTAGGAGAATAGACTTCCTGTAATTAATTATATCGACGTTCAGGACGATCCGATTCGCCAATATGTCCGTGCGGAGTCGCCGAGGACTCGAGGACGCTCACGGTAGGAAGTGGTGCCTGCGCATTAGTCACAGACCATTTTGCCAGCAAGCGTGACGGGCGCGCTCTTTTATTTTCCAGCGTTAATTCGTGCCGCCCTTGCTCTCTGTCGCGCGCGCGCGCGCACGCCTTTCTATTTCTCTCGTCTCTCTCGTCTGTCCTCCGCTGTTAGAAAGCGCGCCCCGCTTTTTCCCGCGCGTTTTAAAATCCCGCTCGATGAGTCCCAAGCGCGCGCTCGAGGTCGACCGGCCACGTGGCGGCATAGGGGTGCATCATAATGCACTACTCGTCGTTGACGACGACGACGACGACGACGACGACGACGACGACGTGGCAGTCGCCGTTCGCCTCGATCTCGCGCTCCTCCTTGTCGCCGACCCAGATGCATACATAATTAATGCCGTCTATTAACGGAACTCGCTAATGGGCCTAACGGCGCGTGAGCGCTTGACGTTTTACGTGCGGATGGCCGCTCGAAATAACGCTGATAAATATTGATGAATATTCGTTGTACGTTCGAGTTACAAATACTCTCAGTAACGTAATGCGCGATGTCGCGTTTGTCTCACTCGTTTCGCGCCGCGGCGAAGAACTCGACGACGACGAGTCCTCGGCGGAGGAGCTTCTGCCGACTCGGCCGAGCGGCAAGGTGCCGATGAGAACGAGCCGCCGCGCGTTGGCCGTGTGATCCGCGCGATGGTTACGCCGCTAAACAGCCGAACAGACCGTGTATGTGGGACAAGTATCTAGATTGACGCGACGGTTTGTTTCAATTAAGCGCACGAATAGGACTGATAGGGATAATTGCATCTACCGAGTGGACGGAGGCTAACTGGCCGCGCGCGCCGCCGCTGCTGCAACGCCTCGTTCTACGCGCACGCATGAGATCGCTTGCGTGGGCGCTACATGAATCTTATAGACAGCTCTCGTCCCTGCTCGTCCGTCGTCCATTAAAACGAGTTAACGTTGCGAGCAGATCGACGCTCGAGTTCGAACGGGGCCGGTCTCTCTCACGGGAGACTGCGAGCGGTTCATTCTCGCGCGCAGGTAGGCACGCGAAACTCTCTCGTGCGGTCGCAAGGTTCGCGCGTATTGTTTCGCTCATGGCGCCGTTCGCGCTCGCCGCGCGCACGAAACGCCGCGAACGAGCCGCTAACGAGCCGCGACGTTGGCGGCTCAAATATTTACGAGAGCGTTGGCACAAAGGCCGTAGCTCCGCGCGGCTGCGAGAAGCCGGGAAAAAGGGGTGCCTCGTCGCCGGCGAGGGGCGAGTCGTATCGTCGCGATGATCAAAATGATCGAAAGGTGGCAAGAGTAAAGTCGGCGGAGGAAAGAGATATACAGTGTGTGTGTGTGAGAGAGAGAGAGAGAGAGAGAGAGAGAGAGAGAGAGAGAGAGAGAGAGAGAGAGAGAGAGAGAGAGAGAGAGATTGAAGAGGGGAGGGGGAGAGAACACCGCGAGAGGGAGCGGGGGGCAAACCGTAAGCAAAGTGAATCTCATTAGTCGTGCCCCGATGCGTGTCGGCAATGGCGAGGTGGGTCGGGGGCCTCACTTTGATGTCAAACGAAGCGCCCCAGGGCCGCAGCTCGGCACGGCGCATGCCGTTATTGTTATTACGAGAGCCGGAGCCGCGCGTTTCTAATTATCGAGAAGGAACCGGAAGTCGCAGTCGGCGACACCGCGGGGGTGCCGCGGGGATGATTCCGGTGCGCGTCGAGATGACAGGCCGGGCGAGGCTGGAGCCCTCCGACGAGGGCCTACGTTTCTACCTGCGTTTCTCTCCCCGGTAAACGCGTTTGCCGGCCGGCGTGTGATGGATTTTCGCCGACGAGCTGCCGTTCGACGCGCAGCTAACGGGCCCAGGTGTACGGCGCCGGGATGAGTGCGGATCGTGTGCGCCGCGCGTTGGGTCCTCGCGGACGTGATGGTCCTTCGCGGGGTGGCCGAGTTGCGTCTCGGGTCGCGTGTTGATTACTCCGGCTGGAAGAAGAAGGAGCGGCTCGAGCGGCCGCGCAATATGGCTGCCGAGGCTGCCGACGGAGTTGTCGAGTTGCCTACGTGGGCCGCCATGTTTATCGTCGATTATCCTCGCTTAACGAGCGATCCATCATCCGACTCGACTCGACTCGCGAGCGAACCTTCCGGAGAGAGGAAAGCTCCCTCTGCCGCGCGCGCGAGTCTTTCCCTCTCTTGCTGGAGAAGGCGGAAGTCGCTCGGGTGCCGACGCGCCGAATCTTCCGCTCCTACACGATGTAATCGCATGTTCCCGGGAGAGGAGGGGGTTGAGGAAGGGCGACACGGAGTGTAAATCCGCGAAGGCGCGCGCGGAGGGGCGCATGTCACATCGATTGCACATCCGCTTCCGTCCGTCGCCGGTGGCCCTGGCCCGTGTGCCATTATAAAATCGGCCCCGCGAAAGAAACGTAATATTTATTGCCGGCTTCCGTTCAATTAGGGGTTGACACGGGCCCGAGAAGGGGTCGACCTCCACCAGCTCTCGCTTGTCGATGCTTTCGAAATCTATGTTTCCACTCGTCCGCTCGCCGCCCTTGTCGCTGTTCTGCCACTGCCGCTGCCGCTACTTTGCAGGGGCGCTCGAATTTATACATTGTTCGCTCTCCCCTGCCGATCCGGGACGACACTCGCGAAACTGCTCGAGAGACTTTTTCTCTTTCTCTCGCGGTGCGGAGGTGAACGGGAACGGAGAGGAGGCGAGGGCGTCGAAAGCGCGAGGCGAGGGGTTTGTAAATAACCGCTTTCTCGCGACAGCGATCGGGATGTATTTTGTGAGCGAGATAACCAGGGGAGGGAATAATATATGACCGCATGGAGAAATTGCGAGTGCGCCGAGATCTCTCGCTGAAATAAATCGAATTCGAGTCATTGAGCATGAACGTGACGTTGACGAAAATGTCGTGAAACAGTCGCATCTCGCCGTCCCCTCGATTCCACGTTTCTACGAGCACTCTCGCGCAATGATGGTCGACGAAGTATCGCTGTACGTAAGAGCGAAACACGTCAATATTAATTAAACTTTTAGTTTTGAACGACCGAGATAGATGTCTGATAAAATTGAAGACTTTCGCATCAAGGTCCCATGGTGTAATGGTTAGCACTCTGGACTTTGAATCCAGCGATCCGAGTTCAAATCTCGGTGGGACCTAGTGACGTTGTTTCTTTTTTTCTTTTTTTTTTTAGTCATTATGGTCCCTACAAGATTCACATTGTTCGCCCTTTGCAATATGCATGTCACCTGTGTACGTCTCCTTTTAATTCTCCCATAAATCATTTCACACGCATCTAATTACGCCGTTCGCATCTGTGATACGGGACTTGTGACTTCCGCGCGTTTCGGATACATTTTACTGTTATATGATATGATGAATTTATATAATTTAAGGACCAAAGGGCCGCGTCGTCATATTTCAACGCGAAATCGGTAGGTACGCGATCGATACAACAGTAATATCACATATCGACGTGCCGGTTGCGAAAGTCGCGCTCGGTCTTCGTTCAAAATCGCTTAATCAGCGATCACGTGGCATCCAGTGCGTTCTGACGCATACACATACACACACACACACACACACACACACAAACAAACAAACACATACACGCTCTCGTTCATTTATCGTCTATACGCGCAATCGCCGAACGATCCGCGCTCGGTCGGCGTTATCGCGCTCGCGGTGCCGCGGAACGCGCCTCTCGTTCGATTCCGCGCTGTCCATCAGGCCCTTATCTGCTGAATCACTGCTGGACGTATCCGTGACTCTTTTATTACCTGTCGTTTCGCAGTCAGTGTCGCCGTAACAGGGCGACGCGACGCGATAATACCGATAATCTACGGACGAAACGGGCAGCGGGAGCGAAGAGTGCGAGTCACGGTGATATGCGGAGTGATTAGAAGCCCGCGATGGGAGAGAGAGAGAGAGAGAGAGAGTGAGAGGAAAGAGGGTGGCGTTTGGTTTTATCCCGGTGGATGCAAACAGCGATGGTCGCCGTGGAAAGAAAGCGCGTTCGTTTATGAATTCCGTGTAACTAAAAAAAAAAAAGGAAGAAGAGAAAAAACAGAAAAAATTCAGCGCGCGTTATAAATTCCTCCGCAAAGTGTCTCGCGTAACTTTACGATCCGCAAGCTCTCCCGGCCGGCGCGGGAGGAATAATTTTATCACCGTGAACGTGCACGCGCTTTTCTGTCTGTTTTCGGACGACGAGTGGGGAAAAGACTCTCCCCCCCCCCCTCCACTCCTATGGAAAAATGCCCATGCTGCTCCATCGTAATCTGCGCGCCGGGCAAGTGTCCGCGGCGCGTTTATCCGCTGACCGCTTCGCGGCGCGCATAAAGAGCGGCTTTACGATCCCGCCGAGACACGGCTTATTGTCAGGTGGGCGGACACGCGAAGGCGCGTTCATGTATCCGCTCCGCAGGTGGCTCTCCGTGCACACACAGGGCGTCCCGCGAACGAACAATCGTCCGCCGCGATTGCCGACTGCCGGCGCGCGATCGTCAGCCGTTCAGCGTCACCTCCGGAATTGCCGGTCGATTATCGCACGATCCACGCGCGGATTATATTTCTCGCGCACTTGCAATTTGTATCTGCTTCTTATCTTGCAGTGCAATGATTAATTGCGCTCGTCGTCTGCAAATCCCGTCCGGCCCGACTTTCGTCCGAGGAAGAGTCGACCTTTCCGAGTCCCGCCGCGATCGGGGATTTTCCGGGACACCGAGTACGTCGCGTCGTGCACGCAGGCGTAAACGTGTGCAGGTCTCACGCATACGGATGTACCGGGCGCCTCGCATTGTACCGGCATTAGCGGAGCGGGAGGGAGAGAGAAAGGAGAGGAGATAGATAGGTGGATGGAGAGACAGAGATAGAGGTATGGAGGCGTGCGCGAGTCGCGAGCGCGGGGATAAGTGCGGCCGGCTCTCTGCCGCTCTCGCCGAGTGGCGTCCATTTAAAACGCGCGGATACGATACACTTTTTCCCGGGGTCTGGCGCTTTTTCCGTCGGGCCTGTTTCGCAAACACACACACGGAGGCGGCGGCGGCGGCGGTGGGCTTAATGGCGCGCGTTTATGCCGCCTCACGCGCGCGCCCGTGTCATCGGCTCGTTGCACAAACGTTTCGGCCGCTGTTACAATAAACGCTCGCCGGCCGCGCGATGATTAATTGAGATAGCGCGCGCGCGGTAAGTCATGGCGGTAGGCTCGATCGGATTAGATAAGTCGCGCGCCGTCGGACGACGGGGAAGGAGGTCGGCGTTCTCTGTCTCTTCGAAGAGTCGTCGCGTCGTGATTGATCGTCGTGATGACGTCGATTGCGCTCTGAGCTCTTCCGGGCGGAAAAGCTATCGAATACACGCGGATGCGCGGATATTTTCTCAGTCGTATCTCTTTGTCTGTTATACTCGGCTTTCTCCTCTTGCCCTCTTTCTCTTTCGCGATATTTTTTCAAAATTTCTGCGCCTTTGCGGACCCTGCGCAATGTGGGCAATGTGTGTACACCTTGGCGCAAACGCGCTCGTCCCGAGAACGACTGTAGATAATCGTGAAATTCCGACCGTTCGTTCCGCTTGATTACTCGCGAATAACTCGCTTCTGTTCGCTCGACGACCGCAAAATGCGCGGTATCAACGGCTCCATCTCAGACGATCCGAGCGGATCTGAGATCCACAGGTGTTGAATAGACGGCGCAGATTCCGGATGTACGGAGCGGATAACTCGTTATGATAATCACGGCGGCGCTTCCAATCAGGAGTAAATGGCACGAATGAGTAATCGGCGTTCATTAATCCCGGCTAGGTCCCTCATTTCGTGAACCAGATACCCGCGGCGCGCTCGTATAAAGCGAGCTTCCTCGGCGCGGACGGCGCAGACGACGGCGACATTTTCCTACGATCGTTACCGGAAGTTCATCAAGATGTGACAACGCTACCGTGAAACCCCCCCCCCCGCGCGCGCGCGCTCGTAAAATACTTTCCCAATTTAAATTTGAGCGCGACGATCCTCTCCCCTTGGAACTTTCCGGTTAACGAGCGGAACCCCGTAACTCAGACTGACGATAAAATACTCGCCGTAATGACGAAACGTGTAATCGGGCTTCACACGAGCTTTCGTCCCGATATACGTCACGCTCGTAGAAGCGCACCGTCGAAGAGGCATCGGAACGTTAATAGAACGCGTCGATCGTAAACGCAGATTCCGTATTAAGAGAGACCGAGGGAGAAAGGAAGAAAGGGAGAGATCGAGTCGATTTATCCCCGGCGGAGATTCACTTTTGATATCTCATGAAAAGAGAAACATATTAATTTAATGAACCAAAGAAACTGATAATCTGCTGCTTGGAAAGACTTGCTGCTTCCCACCTTTTTCTCCTATTTCAAACGCCAGGTGCCGTAACGAGAGAATTTCCTCGGCAGGATTCCGCTCCCGATATCTCGTGGACCGAGATACAAGGAGATAAAACATATTAATTTTATAATTATGAAAAAAAAATTACTCGAAAGTTACTGGAAGGAGAAATTACCTTTCGTCGTGATTTTCGCACTCATTTGAAATGTACATTTTGTAATTACAGAAAGAGAGATCGCATCTATATATTTTCCCTCGTCGGGAGAAATGCGATTTAATTGTAACAACACGAGATAATCTCCTCACCGCGGCCTCTTCGTGATCGGTGTAACGGGGAATACCGAAAATCGCGCAGACGCCTCGAATGTGATCGTTGCCCCCGCGAGACGGACTCGCGTGCGGCGCGTTATAAAGCGCTCGGCCACTTGGCGCCTAAATTAATAATCGCGCGAGGTCGAAGTAGCCGCGCTTATCGCGGCGATAGTTGGCCCTCTAAAACTTGTAAACGTCTCGATAGCGGTCGGCCAGGCCGAGCCGGAGCTCGCGCGCGCGCGAGCGCGAGCTCGCGGAATAAAAGTTACGCGGCAGTAAATTAGGGAGATTTATGCATCCTTCCGCGCGAGGTCGGATTTATCGCGCTTCGGGCTCTCCCGCGGTGCAGCTTAACTGATCGACAGCGTCGAGCTCACTTGGCGAATGTGTCCGCCAGCCCCACTCACCCTCTCCCTCCCCCACGGAACTTGGTGGCTGTAAAGTCACCGTCGTAGTCTACCTTATCCGCGAGACATAATGCTCGCCATCGCGTCCTACAATCGCATTCGATGAAGGGTGAGAGGGTGAGACGTCTGAAAGGGCGGAAAGAAGGGGCAGGGGGCGAGACGCGATACGGCGGGATGTTAAACGGCTATTGGATATCGTCGAATTTGCGAACGACGAGTTCGGATGAGCGCGCGACGATCGGCGCGCTATCGCGATCGACAGCCGCGCAGATTTCCCGCTGATTATTTCCTCGCCGAATCGGCGCGATGAATCATCGCGATCCACGGTGCGGATCGTGTTCGTTAGCTCACCCCGTCCGCCGCGCCGGCTGTATATTTAATTTGTCGCGCGCTGTTGGTTACGTTTTACACGTAAATTAGCGAGACGCGGCGATACAGTGGTCAGCAGCGCGTGGCGCTCTCGTCGTGTTAACGCGAGTTTTGGGGCGGATCGTAGATCGCGCTGAGTATTGTATGATTACACTTGCATGCGTGCGTGCACGTGAGATTACGTGTGTGTGTGTGTGTGTGTGTGTGCGCGCGCACGCAGGAACGCGAACTGCGCGATGTAACATTCTAATTGGACTTGGCAGCAGCTCGATATTGCGCGTACGCGAGCGGCGAGACGGCGGATATGAACGGTTCGGGAATAAAACGTGCTCGGATTCCGTCGCACGTTAAACTCGCGCGCGCGGCCGCGCGCGAAACAATACGACAGCGACGCGAGCCCGATGAGCGCGGAAGCGCGGAAGCGCGATCGTAACGCCGCGCCACTTCGACGAGCGCGCTTATGACCGCCTTGCCGGCTAAATGGTGTTCTTATCCGCGAAGATAACGCACGCCGTCCTCGACGCGGATTACCGCGAACTCAGGAAGGCGAAAGACGACGGCGCGACTGGCGAACGGCCGAGGGGCGCCGGCGACGTTAAAGTGTGGCGCAGCCGATTGGATAACAAACATTTTATCACGTTTAATTTTCAGAGTGAGTCGCCGCTCTCTCTCTCTCTCTCTCTCTCTCTCTCTTTTCTTTCCCTTCCTCCTTTCTCTCTGTCTGTCTCTCCTCGCGCGCGCGGGAGTTAAAATTTAACAGCTCCTTCGGCAATAAATAATATTATGCACAGAGACGGGAGGAAAGCCCCGCGAGCGAGCGCGCTCGCTCGCGGGGCAATTAAATAAAATGTGATACCGTTCGAGTTATGACGGGAATCTTTATGGCTTATGGGCCGCGCGGCGTATTCCTTAAATCCGGGCGTAAAGTAACTCCCGCCGTTTACTCGTATACGTCCGTTATGTGCGCGCGCGCGAGTACAACCCCTTACGCGCGTATTGTCTCAGGGCGATCGCATCGATCGCGCTGCTCGGAATATCTCTCGCGGAGCTTCCTCTCCCCCGAGAACACGCTAAACACGGAAACGGACGCGGGGGTGGGTAGGGGGAACCTGCTGGAGAAGTGAGCTAAATACTCTGGCGCACGCTTCAGCCGCGCAAATATCGGTAAATAACAACGTTATCACTCCGGAGATATCGCGACGCGGCGCGTAATCTCGATGTCGGGGAGAACTTGGCGGACCCGAGCGGCTTCTTCGCCAATTTCCCCGCTCGGCCCGTAAAAAACCTCGATATCGAAGATTCGCGCGCGCGTCTCGTCAATTATAAACGCGTTTTATTACAGCCGCTCCACCCCGCTCCCCCCCCTCCTCCTCCTCCTCCTCCGCGCTTCGGGCGACGGAGGCTTAGCCGCGGGCCTCCGCGATGTTCTCTTCCGCGACACACCCTCCTCGATCGGCGCCGTAAAAATGTTATTAGACCTCGGGCGACGCGGCGGGAGATGGGCGACGTTTAAATAAGACGAAAAATTATCTTTCCGTTCGCCTTTATACGTCCACGGCGCGCGTCTCGCGTGTAAAAGCGCCCGCACTCGCTCCGTAAAAACAGCCGCCCCGGGTGAAAACCGGGAAACGGCGTCCTCTCCTCCTCCTCCTCCTCCTCTTCCTCGCGTCGCCGAAGGAGAAGTGAGCGGAATCGCGGCGCTGCGCTGTGAGGTGAGACGGTATGTGTACACCCGACTACGCTACAATGTCGCGACTTAACTACGCCCTAAAAATTGTTTGTCTACGCGACGCTTTAGAGACGCGACTTATACGATCCATCGCGGCGCCCCCTTTTAGCCGGTCCATCTCGCGCTCGTTACTGTCATTGTTTAAGGATGGACTTTAGAGCACCGGGACTATGGCGGCGATAAAGCTGCCCGCGACGTCCCGGAGATCCGTTGCGTCTCCTTAAAAGACGAGACTCTTTCGCCGGTGAGTCCTTCTCTCTTTCTCTCTCTCTCTCTCGAACGAACGAACGAACGAACGAACGAACGAACGAACGAACGAACGAAATTGACGTTTCCCCGAGTGCATGAAGAAAAGGGACAGAAGTGTCTTCTCTCGAGGGGTGTTATTGAAATTTTGCCAATCCTAGAGTCACCGGGATATCGCTCGGTCGCCGGCCGAATCTAGATACCCCGATACCGAGCGTCTCGATATTCCGGAAACTGTATTTGGCAGTCGTAACACACTCGCGCGCAATCTCAGAGATGAATATCTCGCGCCCCTCCGCCCGTCTTCGAGGCAAGAGGAGACGCTCGCGGTGTCTGTGAATCTTCGGTCGATGTCGCTTGGCAACCGGGTCAAATCTTAAACAGCGGCCGCGCGAGTAAACGGGTAAACGCGGTGCTTCCGGCAACGCGGCGCAAACTGTGCGACCGCGATTCTCCTCTCCCGCCGACGACGTCGTGAAAATTGTCTCTCACGCGCGGGCGCGCGACGGAAACGCCGATCCCTCATTAAACATTCGTCTCTCATTAAACCAGAACGCGCGATCCAGGACCTTAATTCGCCGATGAGGAGTAATTAAGCGGCGCGGGTGGCGAGGCACTTTGTTTCGCCGTAAACCGAGTTTAATGACTTCATGTAAAAATACCCCATCGGCTTTACGATAGTCCCGCTCCTCCGCGCGCCCCTTCTTCTTTTACCCCCCTTTCCCTACCCCCTCCTCGGCGGGTGTCTTCGTTTCCCTCTCGTGGGGGCTCTCGTCTACGGCCATAATTTTATAGTTTTATGTAAACTGTATCGAGCCGTGAAGCAACGGGCGTCTACGGCGCTTTGATGGTGATTGGCGTGCACCGTGAGATGTATAAGGTTCACCCTGGAAGCCGGTGCTTCCCAAAGGGTAAGGGAGCGGCGCTACCTGGGGAAGCGCGGGTTTCTTGGCGAAAGATCCTTGGCGATGATGGTGCCCGGTAAAAGCCCCATTCGACACGTCGCTTCCGGCTCGGAAGCGAAGTTTTCCCGGTCATGTTACACGGAGAAAATCTGATCTTCCTTGAGGAACCACGAGTGAAAGTAGAATGTCCGTTAGCGCCTAGTGCATCATTGTGAAATTAATCGGAGGATTGACTCGATTAATTTCTGGAGAAGGAAAATACGCGAATTCTGTCCTTGGGAGATCTTAAAGAGAAAGTAACCCTGAGATGATACACCGAAGGTTAAATACAAGCTAAAAAATACTTGCTTTACGTAAGTTGAGTGGATCGATACGTTGGCAGCCGATCTGTCAAATCGATCCTCCCGTTAATCATTCAATGCAATTATCGGTTAGTTATATCGCCTTGCTACTCGCATTTTCCACGTCTGGCTCAGAGATTAGGCGAAGAGGCGAAGCGCGCGTATCAAAAATAACGTTTCCGATCTAGCATTTCTTTAAATAATGATAGGTGAGTGAGCGTTTTTTTTTTATCCGATATGAGCGACGGCTTTGCGAAACCCTGTCTTTCTTCGAGCAGAAAGTATCGTCGGCTCCAGCTTCTGCGTAAACGCCTTGCGACGCCACGCGCTTCTTCGATCCACCGGGATCCGAAGCTGCTGTCCTGTAAATAAGCGATAACTGTATCGCAACGTGGCGAAGCAGCAGAGATCGCGTAACGGAATTTGCAGAACGGAGCGATACGGGGAAGTATTATCTGCGAGTGTTTTGAGTTGCAATGTATCTCCTCTCGCACGACTGACTCGATAGCGAGCCGATCGATAAGGGGCAATAAATACCCAAGGACGTTGCTTCTACAGCACTCTCATTCCCGTGACTGAAATATGTCACCAATTAAGCGCTAAATACAACGTATGATGCAACGGAATTTTATTGATTTTTTAATTTAATAAGGGATATATATATATATATGTATAAATAATAACAATTTATTTTCCCCTCGTAATCTCGCTATTGTTGCTTGTATCGCCATGTCGCGAAAGATAAAACCGTTATTTGTCGGCATCCAAAATATTTTTCACATCATCCGCGATATTATATAATATTATTATTACGCGTTTAAGTGATTAATTAATGTTCAGTTTCAATATCTTAAAATTTGACACTTGAAGTCTATGCTGTGATACGGAAGTGATATTTTGAGCGCGTTAGTCTTCAATCCTTCGATAGCTCAGTTGGTAGAGCGGTGGACTGTAGTTGGTATGAGTTGGCAGGTATCCATAGGTCGCTGGTTCGAATCCGGCTCGAAGGAAGTCACTTTTTTTTTATCTTTTCTACATTGTGCGATGCCCTTTTGTCGCTAGGATCGTCGTTTTCCGCTCCTTTGTCAATTTCTTTCTTTCTTTAAGAATAACAATAGAGAAAAATACCTTGCGTATATTAACATGCCTAAATGATTCCGCGAAGTAATTGCGTGAAATTATCACAAGTTAATTAATTAAATATAAACATAATTAGAGAGCACAGAGGGAGAAGAGAAAAAGAGAGAGGAAGAATCGTCGTATTAATTTTTAAACAATCCAGAAATTAAATTGTATCGTATATTCGCTATAGTTTGCTCGTCGCATATAAATAAGAATCGTCTGAAACATACGTCAAGACGTTCGGAACTATCCATTTCATCTCGACATTTGCAACAAGCAAAGATAAATATCAGATGCAAAAAGGATAGGTTCCACCGAGATTTGAACTCGGATCGCTGGATTCAGAGTCCAGAGTGCTAACCATTACACCATGGAACCTCTTACCGAAGAAGCTTTCGTTATTGTTTTCTAGCTTGATTATCCTTCTCGGAAGGTTTAAAAAAAATTCACAAAAGTGCTGCTTACTAGATTATAAAGTTCTGTCGAGATCTAAACTCGAGTCGCTGGATTCAAAGTCCAGAATGCTTACCACATTACAAGATGGAATTTCTGCTCGAACGTTGCTTTTTTCTTCTTTTTGGAAGTAAGAATTTCTCGCAAAAATGAAGGTTCCACCGAGATTTGAACTCGGATCGCTGGATTCAAAGTCCAGAGTGCTGACCATTACACCATGGAACCTCTTGTTTAACAGTCTTTTGTAATCTCCGTCAGCTCATACGCGTTTCCTGAGATTTGCGAAAAATTTGTATGCGCGATGCAAAAACGAAGGTTCCACCGAGATTTGAACTCGGATCGCTGGATTTAGAATTCAGAGTGCTAACCATTACGCCATGGGACCTCTGTTTGATCGCCGTTTTGTCATAATAGAATAATTAGTAATTTTCTTCTTTTTGTAAATAAAGACTTTTCGCAAAAGCGAAGGTTCCACCGAGATTTGAACTCGGATCGCTGGATTCAAAGTCCAGAGTGCTAACCATTACACCATGGAACCTCTTGTTGAACAATCTTTTTAATTTCCGTCAACTTTTATGCGCGCGCCCTGAGAAATTTGCGAAAAATTTGCATGCGCGATGCAAAAGTGAAGGTTCCACCGAGACTTGAACTCGGATCGCTGGATTCAGAGTCCAGAGTGCTGACCATTACACCATGGAACCTCTGTTCGATTGTTGTCTTGTCGTAGCAGAATAATTAGCAATTTTCTTCTTTTTGTAAATAAAGACTTTTCGCAAAAGCGAAGGTTCCACCGAGATTTGAACTCGGATCGCTGGATTCAAAGTCCAGAGTGCTAACCATTACACCATGGAACCTCTTGTTGAACAATCTTTTTAATTTCTGTCAACTTTTATGCGCGCGCCCTGAGAAATTTGCGAAAAATTTGCATGCGCGATGCAAAAGTGAAGGTTCCACCGAGACTTGAACTCGGATCGCTGGATTCAGAGTCCAGAGTGCTAACCATTACACCATGGAACCTTTTGACCGAATCTGTCATCGTCGAGATTACCCTCATCCTCGATAGGCAAATTTCTACTCGCGTTTCAAAAGCCGTTACCGTATCGAACACGGGTCACGCGAACGTCGATAATTACGACCGTCGACCCCTGGAAGAGATACGGACGACAGATATCCTCCTTCGGTCTCCTCCGTCTCGGCTTGAGGATCGATGTTGCCGCGCGTTCAGACGACACCACGAGAAACGGCCGGGTCGTCGCGGAGGGTATCGCGGTTCGTGACCGGGCGAAAACAATTAATCAGGAACGTGCGCGTGCGGCGGCCCTCCGGTCTGCTGCGACCAGGCAGCGTCGCGGAAACCACTCAAATTAATTTCAAGTCACAGCATATTCTTCGATTTGACGTGTTCTCGAGTGACGTCCAATCAGTGCCACCCCATCCCCGTCCACGCGCGCGCCCGACCCCTCTCCTTCGCGCCCTCTCGCCGGCCGGAATTCGTCGACACCCCCGATTCCATTTCTGCTACACTTTTCGTACAATGCTTCTCCTTACGGTCCGCCGATCCTTGACTGACAGGAGACCCGTGACACTTGCGCGCGCGGGACAATCGCGGGGACACAGCGGCGTGCGCGCGTTGGGCTACGAGTAGGTGCGGCTGCGACGTCCAGTGGGGATGACAGTCGAGCGTGCGGGTGCCATTGTGAAATCACTTTTCGATTCGATCTCAGGGATGATTCAGTGCGCGCCTATTCGTTACGATTCTCTCGAATCCCGCGTGTCAGGTTCTTTCTTGTCGGCCCACGATCGCTCCGCGAGTCGCGACGAATGCGCGTCACCCGTTATTTCGATTATGATTATCTCGATAACTCATTTAGTTAGATGTTCGCGACAGTACGTGACATCTTTTGCTCGGTTGAACTCTTATCATCGATACATTGCTCGACGTTCAGTGGAAAGAAAGTTCGTTTTGTCAGATCGAAGCATATCCAGCAACTTAGAAAGAAAGAGAGAGAAAGGCCAAAAGCGATAACTTGCTCATCGAGGCATTCAAAATCTGCATGCATCTGTTTCACCGACTTTCTCCCGTCGATACATTTCCCGCGGTACAATGGCAGAAAGGTCCGTTTTATTGAATCAAACAGTACTTACTTAGTAACTTGCGAGAAACTTAAAGGGAGAGAGAGAGAGAGAGAGATCCCATCTCGACCCATTTCTCAACTCGCGCGGCATTCTCGATTTATTTATCTTCCGTTTTACCTTCCCGCCACACCCTCGCTCTCGTCCTCGCTCGCAGATTTGCTCGACGACGAGAGCGCGGCGCGCTCGATAATTCCTCCAGTTCGGCAACCGGACTCCGCTGTACGATTACATCTTTATGGTTTTATAACGACTCGTACGCGAGACGAATCCCAGGCCCCCCGCTCGAAACTCTTGCAGAAAGGAACACCGGGAATCGTGTTTCCAGAGCGAGGTCCTCTCCTACCCTCGGCTCTCGCTCTACCTACCCCTGCGCAAATTCGCTTTATCGCCGCGACCGCGCCGTGGAAAGCCTCGCGCCCCTCCGCGCGCGCGCGCGCGCACGGACTTCGCTTCGTGTGTACACTTATTTCATGCTCGGTGGAACATCGGGACTCTCGGAGGGACTCCTTCCGCTCGTAAGACACGCAAGGCGTAATCGAGGAGAGAGAGAGGGAGAGGAATATTTTTCGGTGCACGAAACCGTAATAATTCCGCACGGTGTGTGACGCGCTTACGTCGGAATCTTCCTTTTCTTTTTCCCTCTCCTTCCTCTTCTTCTTCTTCTTCTTGATATTGGCTAAGGCTTAAACTCCCCAAGGCCATTTATGGAGCTTACGTCAAAGGTATATCCTCTGTACGCGTCGAGTTATCGCACGTCCAACGTGTTTCCAGCTGATCGATAACTCGTGGAGAATCATCGTAAAGGCCGCACGGAAGTGCGTCTCGTGTGTGCTTCTCGCTTGTATAATAAATTAAAGAATTTGATATTTCTTTCTTCCCCTCTCTGTCTTGAAGTGTCTGTCTTTCTCTTGCTTCACCGCGCACATCGACAGATAAAGGAATCAGACGGAGGAGAAATGCTCTCTTAATACGATAATGATGACGCGCGGCGAAGTCAAAGGAAAGAAACCGCGAAGCAGAAACTTCCAACGCAGAGCTTCACGTTCTGAAAATCGCGGCTTGGTCACGCCGAAAATTTCCATCCGGTACGCGCACGCCAACGCCCGCACGCTTTTGCTTCCGTTCATGAATATGTATATTTAATCAACGAGCTCTCGAAAGTGTAGCAGCTGTTGCTTATACACCTCGTACTCGGATACACACGCGGAAGATCGTCACCGGCAAGCATCATCCTTTTCAACGATGTCCTAATTTCGCCGAGAACACTGTGTCGCGGAAGAGACCACGCCGCGAACGCGTCGTGTCGCGCCGATTTTCGGCCGAGTCGAGGTTGCGTCTGAAGAGTCGCCTGTCCGAAGTACCCCTTCATCGTCGAGGCACGACCATTGGCGGAAGCGCGTGCAAAAGGCAACCGTCGCCGCCGTTGTTCCTCCCGCGCTAATGAATTCCTCACACGCGGCCGGCTAAATCGGTATCTCGCATTATCCTCAATCAACGAGCGGCCGTCCTCTCGCGGATCTGAGGATCTCGCGGGCAGAAGACGACGTCGAGGAAGAGATAAAAAGACCGCGACGTTGTCGGAGGGTGGGTTTTTGCGGCAGAGACCGCACCGGGAGACGGTGGCGAAAAGTGCATCAGTGTCGGCGGCGGCAGCGACGGCGGGAGGGGGGGGGGAGAAGGGAGGAGCGCTCTGCTGATTTACGAGTCGTCGTTGCTAGGAGAGCATTAATATCCGTGACTGAATATTAAACCGCGAGCGTCAATGGGTAGATTCTTCAAAGGGATTTTCAGTGCGCCCGTAGGCTGCGGGTTGGAAGAGAGGAGGGGTAGAAGGGAGGGAGCGAGGCCGCGTCGTCCCACCGCAAGATTATGAGATTCTCTCGTTAAGTGTCACGTGTAAAGAGTTCTTTCATACGCGGCCGTCGAGCCGTCGCCACCACCACCACCACCACCACCACCACCACCAACCCCTCCGAGCTCGGTGAAATACCGTCAGATAAAGGTGACGTGAAAATTTATCGAACGCGCACGTGCGCGCGCGCTTTCCCGAGGTTTGCCTTCAGCTTCTTGTTGCCACCCGCGATGTTCGCTCTGGGAATGTATAAGCCGACTCGGCTCCTCTTCGCGGCTGGGCGAAACGTCGCGCGAGTAGAGTCCGTAATCCCTGTCCTCCGGCTCGGAAAGTGCTCGCTTCAGGTACGTGAATTGATTTGAGGCCCCTCTTGTCTTTCTCGTGTCGTTTCGCGCTGGAGAATCTTGCCGCGGAATTCTGCAAATTGGAAGACTCGCCCAGGATGATCTCAATCTTCGATCCGACTTTACTCGGTACCTGGTCCTTTTACTCATTTTCTTACAACTTTTCGCCCCGTTGTTTGACTTTGCAGAGGCGGATCGTTGAATGCAATTCAATGTCTCTCGCGATCGATGGTATCAGGGATGAGAAACGCGAGCTTTGTACTCGCGACGCTGGCGTGACTCAAGGACGACTTTAATCGCGGCGGAACAGCAGCGCGACTTAACGAGATAAGAGAGAGAGAGAGAGAGAGAGAGAGAGAGAGAGAGAGAGAGAGAGAGAGAGAGAGAGAGAACCGTCGCTCTCTCGATTTCCGTAATAACGCGCTGAGCGTTTTTCTAACGAGGATCAGCGTCGTCAGCCGCCTTCTCCTGGGAGACAAGGGCGAGAGACGCCTTGCTCACGTCGTCGTACCCCGCCGCGCTTCGCCCTCCTCGGCGAGAGGAGGAGAGGAGGGGAAGGAGGGACGGGCGAACTTAATTATCTAATTAATTAACCTCAATCAGAACGATGAGTAATTTCTCGCTCCGCTGGCGCCTTTGCCGGCGAGACTTTCTTGTCGCGCTGACTGCCACGAGGGCGAATCACGGATGAGCTCACGGCAAATCGATTATGTCCCGATGCTGTTGCCCCCGACGGCGTGTCCCCGCCGAGGTTCGTACACAACAGAGAAAGGGAGAGAGAGAGAGAGAGAGAGAGAGAGAGACAGACAGAGACAGAGAGAGAGAGACAGAGAGAGAGAGAGAGAGAGAGAGAGAGAGCCTTCCTGTGGCAGGATCCACGATCCTCCGGCGATATCCTGCTCAGCTAGGTGGCCGACCAATTTTCCTCCCCCGAGAGCCCCTCCCTCCGTGGCTCGTCCGCTCGCTCACTCGTCCGCCTTTATCTTTGGCGCTTACGCCGATCGCACGATAACTCGCCGCTCGTGAAGGGCGACCATGGTCGTCGAGCATCCTCGGTCCTCCGTGCGGAGTTCGATGCGCCGAAGCTCGACTCGATCCCGGGGATCACGGATGAGGGCGGTAAATGAATGTGACCCTCGCGAATCGAGCGGGCGAGCCGTGCTTTCGTTATGTTCCCTCGCGCGTGTGAAATATGTAGTGGGAAAAAATTCGGCGTCATTGATTATCCCGTGAGCCTGTCCTGTGGCTTTTGACGACTCGCTGTCGTCATCGTCCTGTTGCGTCGATATATTGCACGACGGAAGAGCTGCGCAACGACGACGTAACGATAACAACTTTGTCGTTGAAAGTTACAGAACAGACTTGTCGGGCACAGTTGCTTGTCTTCTTGATCTCCTTCATTGGTTCTCGCGTCTCTTCATCCCGATAATCGATAACAATTCACTGGTCCACTTGGAGGGGAACAACCTGAAACTCCCGTTCCGGTCTCAAGGTTGTTCCCCTCCTTGAAGAATGACCCGAAATATTCACACGAAGCGTCGGAAACAAATTCACGGCAAAAGAACGCGCGGCAGCGACTCGGATCAAAGCGAGTCTCGAGCGTCTCTTTACATCGCGAAAGCCCAACATAGCCCGACAACAGTTTATTACGAGAACGAGACTCGCACTCGGGCATCCCGACTAGTCGCCCGACTGTTTCGCGAATTCTCGAGCGTCGCACTCGAGTCCGACGCTCGACACCGTCCCTTCCAAAATATCCCCTTACGCGGCCACGCACGCCGCCGGCTCTCGATTCCCATCCCCGGGATACGCCAGGTCGCTTCTCAGTCCCGTCTTTCCTCGCCGACAAAAGCACCCCCAGCGACTACAGCCGATGCGCAACCCGGCCGCGCGATATGTAACTGACGTTTTTGACGCGTCAAGTGGTTCCATCGCTCCGACGCTCGAGGGTTCATTCGGCTACTGTTTTACATAAACATCGCCCACGGGAGGGTGGATCGGCGAGATGCGAAGTCGATGCGCCCTGTCGTAGGGACGACAGGCTCCGCTGACGGAGCGAGGCTGGATGGAAATGAAGGGGTGCGGGGGGAGGGGGAGGGGAGGGGAGGGGAAGCGACGCAGAACGCATCGCGCGGAGATTCCTCTAAGTGATCTCGAGTGTTTTCGCAGTTGATTTGCCGCTGCCGCCGCCCTGTCCGTTCTCGAACACCCGGCTGTGTATGTGTGCGCGCGCGTATCCTCATTCCTCCGCGGCTTTTTAAGCTCCGTTTAACCCTGGCCTCGGGCCTCCCGCCGCCCGAGTCGAGCCGAGCTAGGCTAACTTCGGTATTTAGTTAGTCAACCCTGCCCGCGAGGCGTCATGGGAAACGACAAGTGGCCCGGTCTCGCCCTATCGAAGGCTGCCGATGCTCGAGCGCCTGTATACGTGTCACCGTTCTGCCGCCGTACTTGTGTGTGTGTGTGTGTGTGTATACATGCTACGTGGACAGATAGCTAGATAACTGGCTGCTTTAGGTAACTGCGTGGTGTGGGTGCGCGCGCGCGCGCCTTTCATGTGATAATCCTTGTGTATTCAATCGGAGGAGGCCGACGGAGCCGCCGCGCCTCCCCGGCGGTTCGATGTGCTTGACGTAGAAAAAGTAAACGATCCCTCGTGGATTAGTTCGTAATTTGGTTTCTCTCGAGCTCCTCGGCGAGCGGCCGCGCGGCGCTCGTGGAGGCGAGCGGAGCGGCGAGGATGAATCGTCGACGAGTGTTTGTCCAAGAGTTTGGATTTTTTTAGAGGCTTTGATTTCTGTCAGCTTTCTCCCCTTCACTCTTTCTTTCTCTCTCTCTCTCTCTCTCTGTCTCTTTCTCTTTCTTTTTCGCACTCTCGCTCCCTTACACTTTACGGGCTCGTTTCCGCTCGGATCCGCGTTAAATATGTATTTCTGCCGCGTCGGTGGTATCAGCCCGGCGAGAGACCCGTGAAAGCGCTCGCGTAGCGTAAATTCGGATTTAACGCGTTATTATCCCCGCGAACTCCCGGCGAGTTTGGGCCGCGAAATGACGCGTTTAATGACCCTGGGCCATGACACGCCGGCTTGCTGACGTCTGACGAAATTCGAGCTCGTAAGGATCGTAAAGTTTCATCGTCGTCGTCGTTTGGCACGAGAAAGCGCCGCGCGGCAATTAGCGCGTCTCCCGTCGCAATTAACCGCGAGCGTCTCCCGATTACACATTAAAAATGCTCGACACACACTCGCAGCGCGACATTGTCAATTGAGAGTGGCTCGAGCGAGATTAGAAGCGCGCGCGCGCGCGCGTGCAAGCAAGCAAGCAAGCAAGCAAGCAAGCAAACATGGAGGCCACTCGCGCGGTAGCTTGCGCCTGTAACAACGATAAGACCAATTACGAGCGGCGTATCGCGTTCCCTATCACTTATCGAAGTTACGCCGTCTTATCGCCGTGTGTGGTATCGCCCGTGTGTCGTAATATCCGCAATCGTTATTGCGGAGGTCGATAATGCTGCGATCCCGCGGTGTGAAGTCGTCTGCTTCAACATGTACTCTCTCTCTCTCTCTCTCTCTCTTCCTCGATCTTATTTTGCCTTAATTATGTTTATATGGAGGAGATTGCGCTATCGCAATCGCACGTTATTATACGAATCTCCGCAGGGGAGATAACGCGCCGATAACGATCCGTAGAGTCTACGCGAGTAGCGTGCGCGAGTCACTCGCGAGAATCGAGCGAGCGCGTCTTGCGCGGAAATATGCACCACACGTGCATTTACGTAGGATCTCTCCTTGCAAGAAGGAAAGAGCAAAGTTCCACGGTGATAGGGTAATTATCAAATTGGACGTTGTCAACGTCAAAAACGACAGAGCGAATAGTCGAGAGAAGCGTCTTAGTAACCGAAAGAATTCTGACGTACAAGAGACACGTAATGGCCGATGAAATCACCGACACGACGAGGAAGCAGGAAAACGCATAAAAACTGTTCCGTCGAAACAAGGAAGCACCAAGTGTGAAGCGAGCTCATGGCGTCATTGGTTCGTGCAAAACCGGCTTCAGGCGAAGATGCTGTAAAGGTCATCGCACACAAAATACATATGCATAGCATAGCTGCATATACGTAGCATAAGGCCATCTTGATCAATGAGCATCTAGCATAAAGTAGCCATATTGATTTACATAACTTAGCACACTTAAATATAAGCATAACATGCGAATGGCAAACGAAAAATTCCATAAGAACGAAATTTCTATGCACATCCAATCAAATGCCAGATATATTACTATTAGCCAGATTATTAGCAATATACATATAATCGTCCATGTGCATTATTATTAACGAGATTAAGCAAAATCTCTTGGCAATTTCTCCTGGCTACTCGCAAATTTCAAATTTGACATATATCATTATAATATTTAGGTTAGAAGTATATTCTTGAATAATACTTATTGTCCCTCAGTTCTCATTGGTCAAGCTTTATGCTATGCCCATTTGTGTAGATTGTATATCTTTCTTATGCTTATGTTATGTTACGTTTGTGTTCCATGCATTTTGTGCGCGATGGCCTTTAGATTCGCTGGTGTCGCTCGATTGCTTGAAGTTCGATGCGAATTTCCTCGCGACACGCGACGTTCCGCTATTCGCGACTATCTTAACGAGCGGCAGGCAGGTTCTCAAGGAGAGATACATTGACACGCATACACGCACACATATACACACACACGCATTCAATGCCTTAGAGTCGATTGGAAATTTTCGTCCCGCATCTTTTATCGCACACGCGCGCACGCGGGGTTGGCATCGCTCGGTTTCCGCACCACCCTCGTCGATCCTCGCGGCTCTTCACCTCGTCCATGGATCGCGCTCGCGAGGAGGATGTTTACGCAGAAGACGTACTATTTTTCGCAGCTGTCGCGCAGCTATCCGATTTTGAGGCTCGTCGACATTTACGACCGCCAGGTAACCTCGCTGATCAACTCTCCCGGAGTCCGTATTCTTCTAACGGCGCTTTCTCGCCGCGTGCGTTTTCTATTCGCAGTCGTTCATACGAGCCTACGTGTTGGACAACATCTACATCTGTATTTTGACGTACGTCCTGTTCTACGTGGCGCTGTGGTACGCCACTAACGTAAGTAATTCACGCGTGACAAAGATCAAAATCGGTTAGAGCGAGAAGAAGAAGAGTCGAGTCGATGCATAATTAATTGACGCGAATGACGCTCGTCTCGCCGTTCGTTTCATGTCACGTGCGAATCCCGATGGCTGTTCTCGCCGCGATATGCCGCCCGTAAGATAATAAAACGTGTCGAGAAGTCGAATCGGGAAATGTCAACGACGGTCGCGCAGAACAAAACGGTGAGCACGACATCGCGCTTGCTTGCTTGCTTGCTTGCTTGCTTGCTTGCTTGCTTGCTTGCTTGCTTCCTTGCTTGATTGCCTGCTTGCCTGCTTTTATTAAGCCGCTCGTTCGCCCGCGTCAGCGTCGTTACATTTTAACGAAAAGACGTTACTTTGCGCGATGAGACGCTCACGCTTGTACTTTCCGCTGGAAATCCCCCGCAGAAATTGGACAGGTTGATCCTGCTGAAGAGCAAGAAAGCGCAATTCGAGGAAGTGATCGTGAGGACGGTTAGCAGTTTTCTTTCTGTCGTATTGCTTACTTTTACGGTAATCCTCGCGCGACTACTCACGCCTCTGTTTCGCGTCTACAGACAGATGCGCAAAAAGTCACCACTAGGCACCTGGAGGACGAAGTAAGTCTACAAGTTGCGAGACGTCGTTTATGTGATATAATCGGCCGCAAACGATTAGTCCAGGCATAAACGTCGTGTCGTATCGTTCAGATGTGCAGGCTCGACGCGGAATTAATCACGACGTCCGGCAAGATTGCGCAATTGGAGAAAATCATAGGAAAAGTAACGACCGTTTGGCGACGCCCGCGTGGTCACGCGCTCCTTCTCGTTGGCTTCAGTATAATTATTGTTAAATCGTAGATGCTTTCTAGTACAAACAGCCGGACCAGTCGCTCGCGCGGTCAGCCGGTGTCGTCGCAGCCCGCGAGGGTGAACGTCCCGACGGTGAACTCGAGGGTGTCGCGAGTCTGCTCGAAAGCGTCAAGGTTGGTCCTCCGCGTCTTGCGATGTGCTTTCGTCGGTCTTTACGCCCCCCCCCCCCCCGCGCGTTTAATTAACAAATACAATTACCACCATGATAGTTGCCACAGTCGTAATTATAATGCTGGCATGACATTGATGTAATTACACATTTACAATTACATCAAGATAATTGTAATTACGACTGCAGTTATTATTGGTATAATTTATCTTAATTGTGACAACAGCTTAATCGATATCGTTGTAATCGGTCGATTGATATTATGGTTTTACGTGATCAATGAGACATTCGAGAAACGTGAATCGATCGCGTTGCGTTGAGAAATGACCGACGACGCAGTCGATGGACGCTCACATATCGCGGAATGTGCGCTTTCAAGATCCTCGAGCCGTCATTTCCACCGTCCGTCCCGGCGGAACCGCCACCTCGCAAGTACGGGATCTTTGTCAGCCGACCTCCTGGCCAACGGAGAGGGTCGTCGCCCGCAGCTGCAGCCGCCGCGACTGCTGGCCCGCCAAAGATCGGATTCAAGTAACAGCGCGTCGGCGGAAGCCTCCTCGGAGTCCGTCGTGCCGCGTCGTAAGCGTAACTTGGGTAACAACAGCGCCGTCGAGCCGTGACGGGGAGAAAAAAATAGGCGGGGAACGGGTCTCGCGGTAAAAAAAAACGAAACGGAAAAGTATGCGGCAAGGGGAGAAACGCGTAGTCGCGGTTGATGAAATTCAACTCGCGGCGGGCGGCGCGATGTAGGTCGGCCGAGATATCGGACGACGCATCGCGTTTGTAATTAATCCATGACCGAACGAGCCGGATTAGATATAATCCGGTCGGCCGATTGCTCGGTCTTCTTGGCGCGTATCGTTTGCGCGATTTTCTATGTCGTACCACGAGATTACTTTGTACGGGCGGACGGGGAAAGTCGCTGTAATCGACTTGCGCTATCTTGCAGGCACCGGTCGAGACACTTTGAGATATCAAGCCGGTGACGCGTGGAGACGCGATTATTCGAAACGGCTGCGAGCGAAGGCACGCTCGAGGCGGCGGCCGTCCTGCTGCAACGCACGCGACGCCCACCTGGACTCCCTCATGAGAATCACGCCTTTCACCAGATCTGTATTAGGACTCGCGAGCGTCTTCCATTAACCACGTGAGACGGCCGAGTGAGCTTAGGAGCCTTCCAAGACCAATCTCGCGTATCCGCTCGATTGTCCCCCCTTCACCTCCCGTATGGTCTCTCCTCGTGCAAAAATTCCCTCAGTGAGAATGTATAAGTGAGAATGTATAAAAATTCGAACCCAATGAAGAAATATATACACTTTCGGCGAGGAACTCGCACGATTACCGGCATGGACGTTGCGATGTGTATCCTCCAGGTGCAGCCGCGACTACCCGCTCGCTTTCCACTTTTCGCTCGCGATGTCAATCGGACGCCGTTCGCACGCGGCAGGATAATATTCGCCGAGTCGGAGAAACGCATGCGCGCGCTCGAGCCTCGGCTTGTATTCGCGTTTTCTCACGTTTGTCACGCGGAATGTGTAACGTCATGCCTCTTCGTTGCGCAGTCGCGCGCGCGCGCGCGCGCGCGCGCGTCTCATTAGCGTAGCTCGAGCAAGCCCGAATGCGTTTGCACTCGCGATGCGACATCTCTCTCGACGCGAGCATCGCTCGTAAACTTCGATCGGCAAGGATACTTTGAGTCGGCCCCGCACGTTCATCAGTCATTAATGTTCATTAACACGCGTGTGGTACACACGGTTGCGCCGAGGAGAGCCGGAGAGAACGCGCTGCTCCAGTCAGCAACCGGAATAGGCCGCTAACGACGACCGATCGTCGCACTCTCGGTATTTTCATTCGCGCATGTTGAAGAGAAAATTATATTAATCGCATCTTCGTGTGCAAAAAGATCCAGCGGGTTTCCTCCACGCGACGGAAGAGAGGAGGCTCTGGTGCGTGTAGTCTCGATCCTGTTCGAGTCCAGAGTGGAGTTTCTAAACTCCTCAAGTGCCACCTTGTGAAACCTCGTACAAGAGAGAGAGAGAGAGAGAGAGTGTGTGTGTGAGAGAGTGAGAGAGAAAGAGAACACTGTAAATATCCAAACCCGCGAGGCCAAGGTCAGGTAATGTTGCTCGCATGCTTGTTGCCAGGATCGCTGCTCGTGATACAATTAGGTGGCCCCTGCGAATTGCGAAGCGCGACGAAAGCGATCGAAGGCGCCGTGCATTCTGTCCCCGTATGGCGTGAAAATCGCGAGCGACGCGGCTTTCGCGCGCGTCGAGCAAAGAAAAATCGAACGTTTGTTTTCTCAGATAGACATGAGGACTGGCTGGCTCTGAAGACGCGACCGAACAATCGGTGTTGGTAAGTGCAGAGCCAGCAGTAGGAGCTCGGCTCGATCCGTTTTCTTCTCCCTTCTTCCTCCCGAGACGGATAACGCTATCAGGACGATCCAAAATGTATAACGAGACTTCGGCCGAGTTAACGTTTGTGTTGCTTTTGGCGCGAACGACGCAACTTTCTTCGAGCATATTCTCTCTTGCTGACTGGCAAGGAAAAGGCGTTACTTGCGACAGTAAATTGTACGGTGAAACAAACATTGCGGTATAAACGCTCCACTCCAGCAAACGATAAGTGATACTCTTCAAAGCGTTGTTGCTGCTGCTGCTGCTGCTGCTGCTGCTGCCTTATTTTTCTCTTTAGGCGACCGTAAAATTTGAAATTTGAAAGTCGACAATCGTTGCGATATACTTAGTTAACGGGATTAATGGGGTTTAAGTTTTCTCTCGGCGCGTGAGAAAAGCGCTCTGGCTGCTCGCGAACGTTCTCCGGGAGAATCGTGTACGAAGTTGAGATTTTTTAAACACAGCTTGTCAGCTCGCCGAGTCGACATTCTGATCGCATGCTTTTATGCATGCGACAAGACAAAAGTTATTTTATTAGTCCACGCGCCCGTATTGAGGTAACCGCCACACGGTCAGCCGAGAAAGCAGCCTCTCGTCTAATACCGTGCGACATCGTGTCTCTTTCGGAGCAACATTCCGTTTATTAATTATTCCGTCGATATTATCAGTTTTCTGCTCTACTAAACCGCACGATGCGAACGAATCGTCATCGTTTTCTCGACGGCGGTGTTATTTCGCGCGCATGTGAACGCTCGTCGTCGCGAGTCAGCAATTTGTATGCTTTCCATCGGGAATTAAGCTACGAAGAAACGAACGTTTGCAACCCACCGGAATTAGCGGAAAATTTGCTTTCACCGACGAAGGCCGCGACGCAATACCACAGTCATGAGATTCCTTTTCTCTCTTTTCTCAGAGCACATACGCAAAATTACAAAAGCATTAACGAGTAATTTAGTGAAGAGCTAATTATAGCCTGCGCACGATACGGTGCAATAAAACACAATATTGTCTTGTTATCTTGGTAATTACCCAGGCAATACTCTTATTAGCTCTGTTTAATAACTTCTGATTACATATCAATCAGCCTTAAATTCCTTAAAAAAGCCTTCGTTTTCTGACCTTAATCCTTCAACCTTGAGCCTGGCCCAATGAAATCAATGATAGCAACGTATGTACTACATCGGTGACTCGAATTCAGCTCGATAAATAATGAAAAATAATTCTCTTTCAATTTGAATTTTTTAATATTGACTCAACATTAAATTTAAATCTAATATAAATCATATTTTATTTAATATTAATTTATTAAATATTAAATTGGTGCGAAATTTAAATTTAAGTTTAATTAAAATGTTTCAATTTCAACTTCCATCCTTTTCACCCGCACGGAAACTATGTTACGCCGGAGTTGAAGAAGTAACGAGTCTCATCCGATATGTCTTCACACACACCCGCGTCCGCTCTCCTTTCCTCCTTCTAGAGGAAACGACACTCAAATCGACCGCGTGACTTTCTTCCCACTAGCCCGTGCTCTGCCAAGCAGACGGCGCTCGTCGTTAACGAGCAAGAACCCTCAAATGTGAAAGATACGGCGTGTGTGTAATTATCGCGTGAAACATGTCTGAAATGCGTGAAATAGTCCGTAAAACGTAAAAGAACGAAAAGCGCGTGCGGCTCGCACGAACAGGCCGAACGAGCGTTCTCCCGCGAGTCGAGCGTGGTCCGCTCGATTTGCGGAGCAACAACGCCAGGTGAGCCATCGAATCCCGCGTAGACCCGCAAGCGATCGGCCAACTTTCACTGACAACTCGTTAGACTCGCCGCCGTGGTTTCGAGTCATTCACAGTCATTCCGCGACTTCAGCAGACCGCGGTAGCGCCGCTCGTACTTCTCCTCCTCGCTGGCAGCGCGACCCTCACACGGAACACGGCCGCTCGAAAGTGCGTACCTGGTGCGACAATTGTACGATTGTGCGACGCGACCGCGCGGATTCCAAGCGCCTCCTCTCTCTTCCGTGCGAATCACTTGGTGCCTCTCTTGGTGACGCTCGCATGCTGCCACTCTCAGCGAGCAACTTCCTCAACTTTGGACCCAGCCGATCGATCGATCAACGCAAAAGAGAGATATAGACGGTGTGAGAATATTTGTCGCGACAATCGGACGCGTAATCGCCAGTCGCCGGCCCGTTGAGCTACGATCCGTGGGTGTCGATTTGCGCTCGATTCGACTTGATTTACACGGCGGGAGCGCGCGTTGGGCGCTCCCATGATTTTCCGCCAGCGAGACCGTCATCCGCGGATTGACCGTTTGTTTCCGGCCGGTTGTTTGTCGATCGCCCGGCCGAAATCTCGCGATTCGCTGTGATTTAACCGGGCGGACCGCGGCGTCGCGCCGTGTCGTCGTCGGATACGACGTGAATTAGCGATAATCGGCGACGTTGCATTCACGCAGGCGAACCTGGGAACCAGGTCCCGAAGTAGATTCACGTCGTTCGCCTTGGGTCATTAGCCGTGAGATCGAAGGAAAGAGAGAGAGACAAAGAGAGATAGATAGATAGATAGATAGATAGATAGATAGAGAGAGAGAGATAGATAGAGAGAGAGACAGAGAGAGAGAGAGAGAGAAAAGTAAAAATGTCTCGAGGTCGCGAAGTGTGTTTCCTCGCCGCGCCGTGTTTGTCCGTAAGACGGAAACAGAAGAAGATTTCTCGCCGTACGACTCGCCGACGATTCGCCGGCCGTTTCCGCGACTCGGTGCTAAAAGTTTATTCGACGATACAAAGAAATCGTCGGCGTTACTCGGAGGCTCGGGGCAGCAGCGACGGCCTCGCTTTCGAGCGGCTTTGTTGCGCCGAATGAAAGTAAGACGAACGTCGTAAGAGGATTTAGCTTTATTGCCTCGGCGTACGGCGGAGTTCGAAGAAAGTGGAAGTTAACGGAGAGTGAGAGTCTTCTCTTCTCCCTCTCCTTGCCGCTCTTGTTCTCTCTCTCTCTCTCTCTCTGTTTCTTTAGTGAGTCGCGAGTTTTCAGCGTCGGCCGATTACATCGGGCTCGGTTCCAGGGGCCAGGTACTCGCGCGGACGACTCTGTGAGGCGCATGCAAGTGATCGTATACCTGAGGGAAACCAGGTTAAGGCGAGCTCACTTGAATGCATGGCCAACGCGAAACGCAATTGTGATCGCACTCGTATGTTTTACGTAATGTATACGTGACGTATTCGAAGTCAAGGTGTGTCATCGATGTTCGATCGGTATTTACGTGACGCCACGATCGTGATATTGGAATTCTCGCTTCGCGATATTCGTTGCAACGCGCGGTTGTGTAACGGGGTTATTATTGTATTATTAAATGCTCTTTGTAATGCTTCGTGCAGGAAACGAACGGGAAGAAGGGGCAGGGTCTTGTAAGCCTTGCCGTAGGAAAACCTCGTAGTTGTTGCGGTTTAACACATAGGCGCTTTCGCTTCTTCATCAGGGGGGGAGGGGGGACTAACAACGGTACTAACAACGTCGACTCGACGGATCTGAAGCGACAATTGGGCCATTTCGTATTTTCAGATGATCATTCAGATGTAACCTGAATTCGACCGCATTCGGCGAATCAACGTGAAAATTGTCCGAATCTCCAGGGGACTCGTCTCGCTCGTCTCTGTCTCGTCCGAAACGAAAAGTAAAAGGGAGAGGGTCAATATGGACACGAGTACGGTACGATTAGTGATATTCTTGGGCATGTTTCTGGTCTTCGCCGGCGATTATAGCGCGCTCATCACCACGATTTTCGGTAAAGCGGCGAATGGGAACGTAACCGATTCGGCCGAGGAGCCTGCTAAGGCTGGTCTCAAGGGACCTCAGGATGACGTATCCGTTCTCTCGAAGAGAGACGCGGATAAGGATAACGGTAAGGACGGGGTGTAAAAACACAAGAACGCGACACCCGGGTTTCCCCGCGAATGCGAGGACAAAATGCTGAAGTACGTTGCGATAAACGTGAACGGTTAAAGGTCCGATTAATTGGAGGTCAAAGCGGAAATTGAAGATTGACGTGTAAACAATACAATCCTCGCTAGATACATCAATCATCGTTCGGGGGATATTAAGAATATGTTAGATGTTGGATATATTATTATATGTGAAGAGATATATACATTTGATTAGTTATTATATACATAATTATAATTGAATGAAAGTTATTAGAGATGTATCAAGTATAGAGATGCGCCGCAGCAAGGTGATCTTGAACGGCCACCTGATCCGAATTTGCGCGCAAGGCGTCTTGCGCCTGCGCATGCAAGTCGGTATTTTCCCGGCCGCTTTTGCGGTTACGTAATAACGCACGGAGACCCCGCACGGCTAAACTTACGGTACACGCTCCACGCACGGCCAGCATTATCAAGTCACATTCGATCGTTCGAGTCGCCAGGAAACCACGTTGTTCTTCGAGAAACGTGGCGCGCATCATTCGTCATCGCAATCACCGACTTTCCGATTTTTCCGCAGTTGCCTCACGTCACGCGAGGATGATAGCGACGATCAAGACCGCTTGTCTGCCGAAGTTGATATGCGAGCTCTCCTCGTCCGTCCACCAGGACCAGCTGAGTGAAATGGAGCGATCCTTGCTAAATCTCATAAGGTATAAAAAGCAAACATAGAAGAGGAAAACCGTGCTGGAGCCGTCATTTTCCGGCGGTCGTGTTCCGCTCGTGTCGCTCTCGCGTATGTTGTAGAAAAGGAGGAAGCCGGAGGAGGAAAGAAAGAAAACGGGGCGCGATAGCATCCGGCGTTTTCTAATAGTAAACAAAATAGTAAACGTTTTCTAATAGTACTTTCTTTCAATTACGCTCGACGCGCGCACCGATGCGCACACGATGTAGTAAGCCGACGGAATCTACTTTCATCATCGAGGCTGTTGCACTCAGCCGTTACTTTCACAACTTTCGATTCGACTTCGACTCCACCGGCGCGGCGGCTCACGTCCGTCGACCCTGAGCGCGAATTCCGCGCGGGACAGGCACGCGCGTACGCACCGCGGCCGATCGGAATTTCGCGCGCGACCACGAGAGAACACGATTCCCGACTAGAAATTTTGATCAGGTTCACCTAACATTGATAAGGACTCTAATAGAGTGAATGGTAATCCTAAGTAAATCAGTCCTTATAATGTCCTAACGACATATGAGTAAGGAAGACCTTTAATATAAGGTTATAATGATTGGGTCCACATTAGGATCTTAATGTACCAACCTAATCTAACCTAACCTAGTGAATGATATAATATGGTTCAGTTAATCAGGTCCTTGTCGGGATCTTATTCATTGTACCTAATATGATTTGCATTATCAAGCTTTAACAGAACAATTTTTCGGTGTCATTTCCAGATATAAAGATGTTTGCATTGAAAAAACACTTCAGATCACTTGAATATATTTGTAAAACGCTATAGAAACGCTATCCTTTCTTTAGCAGTCAATAAATGGTTATAAAATTAACGCGACATGCAACTTTTCTCTTTAGCGCTACCTTATGTCTTGTCACCTTGTGACTACTTTATATGATCTTATGATATTCATTTTATGTTTCTTTACCGAAACATTTTACAAGTACGCTCGAGCGATCTAAAATATTCTTTCATGCAAATATCTTTTTGTTTGGAAATGACACGAGAGAATTCTCAGCGTGTCATTTCTTATTTCTAATGTCATCATCCAATATAGCCATGGCGAGTAATCAGGAGTCATAATTTGGAAAAGAAAAAAAAACGTAATAAGGATTCCGTAAGATAACTCAATAAGGACATGAGTATGAATCCTTACTGAGGTCCCGATATCCACGCTGCGTTACGTGACTTACTAGGACCTGATAGTATTACCTTATTGGGACCTGATGTCCAAATGAAGTTAACCTGATCAGGACCATGGGATAAATTTCTAGTCGGGTTGCGCGAGGTGCGAGTGGCCGTGAAGAATTTTCTCTCTCTCCCACCCTCTTTTTTCCCCGCTCTTCCTCTTCTCCGCGATGAAAAGAACGCGCGCGGCCGAACGTGCCAGGGCATTGTGCGCGCGTTCACGCGTCTCGCAATTTTCACTCGCCGCCGCCCCGAAACGGTAACGCGTCCACGCATCGCGGCCGCCGACTGCGTTGAAAAACGCGCGGCCGGTGCCGAGCGACACGTTTTCGCCCGCTCGTCGGAAAATTGGATGCCGGCGTTGAATGGCCGCGTATTTTGCAATTTTCGTTTACGATCGGCGCTAAAAGCGCCGAGGTGGCCGCCCGCGTGCGCGGATAACGCGGAGAATTATACCGCGAATTCGCGCGCCGTTTTACGTTCTGATTAAAAGCGAAATTACGTTAAAGCGCGTCCCTGCGCGCCGGAAAGCCGGGAAATGCTTCGTCGTCCCTTCGTCGTCCCTCCCCCCTCCCGTGCGCGCGATTCTCCAACGCTGCATCGCGCGTTGGAGAAGATTTCGCGCGAAGAGCGCGAAAACTTCAAGCATGGACGTATTAATTATGCATTCATGCGTGTGTCGACTCGCGTCGTCTCTCTTTCTCTCTCTCTCTCTCTCTCTCTCTCTCCCTCTATTTATTTTGGTATCTCTATCTGTTTATCTTCGGTCATCGCTAAACATCGAATACTAACTCGTCGAGGAGAACCGATGATGAGGCATTACTGAAACGTCAGCGCATTAATAAGTTGTTTTGCCGCAAATTATGTATGGATCGTTGCTCGTTCGAGAATGCTGGAGGATAAACACGGGGAAACTCCCGAGCATCTCATTTGGTCGCTTGTGTTGCCGTGATTCGAGTGATCAGCCGCATGTGAACTGTTCATACTCGAAATGCATATACACCAAGCAGGCACGACGATTATTCTCGTGTCCACTTGTCGTGGTCCCCGCGCTACCGTCGGTCTACGAAGGTCGGCCGAACTTCGTCGATGAACACACCCGAGCCTTTTAATCGTAATATCGATATGAAACTCACATCATCGGTAGCTATGAAGTAAAAAAACCTCTTATTTGCAAGAATGACTCTTTCCGGGACCGGCGAGGTCAGATTTCTCTTGCTTTCGACTTCCTAAGAGCGTCTTACTTCCGTTTGAAATCTCAAAGGAAGCTAAAGATCGAAATGTGATCAAGTTCAGAGAGGAGAGTGAGCAGATTTTTTCCTAAAACGTTCTTCTCTTCTCCCGACGACGAATTCTCGACTTCGCACGCACTAGAGATCGCTTTTTTTCAGCCATTGACGTAAAATCTACCGCAGGATTCTGTGACAAATAAAGAGAGGGGGGGGGCGGAGGAACAGAGACAAACAACAAATGTGTCGTCACATGATTTCAAGTTTCATCGCGCGTTCGCGGCGAATGAAAGTTCGCCGGCTCTTGCGTAAGTCTCATCCGAAAAGGAATCTTCTCTCCCCGTCCGCTGCGAGCGGTAACCGTGAATGCTGGCGAGCACTTTCCTTTTCACGGATTATCCAATCCCGTGATACTTTCTCCGGTGTCACGATGCCGGAGGCGAAGAAGACCTCGCATCTGTCGTCTCGGCATTCCCGCCGGTCGTTTCCTGCAAAACGTTCGACGACGACTGTCCTCGTGCACGCCAATTCGCGTATACGTCGATTATAAAGTAACGAGTTATTTCCGACTGCACACATCGCGCGTCTGAATATTAGCGCGTCTGAAGGAACAATGGCAGGGAGCGGGGGCGGAGGACGGTTCGTCGCCGTGAAACTCGTCGCACGTCGAACTGTCCTTCTGCGGTGCCGTTCTGGATGCAATATTCTTGTGCATTATTCATGAATACGGAGAATTAGCTGAATAATACGCGTACCTACCTCTGTCGGCGGTGCATTATTTTTGTAACCAGAGAACGTTTTTCGGCGTGTTCCTCTCTATCGTCGGTCTTTCTCGACGGGTGCAAGTTTGTCGTTGCATTTTTGTAACAAGACGGCGCCTCGCCGCCTGGAGAGCTGACAGTCCCGTCGACGGTTTCGCGTGAGGAAAGTGCGTGTGTGAAAAATAGTGAAAATCGTGCGATCGGAAGGGGCATTCGCTCGCGCGATGCCTTTGTGAGCGCATCTTGAACGTAAATCGGATCGACTTGGAGCTGCAGTGACGGAGTGACGAGCGCGAATAAAAGTCCTGTATTTATTACGGCCGTGAAATAAATTTCACTCTCGTCGCGCGGCGTGTTAAACGATAACGACGCGAACGAACAGTAAAACGAATCGACGCAGAAAAGCGAGTTCCATTAGAAAGTATAATGAACGCCGACGGGGCGACATTGTCGTGCGACGTGTAGCGTTTTCCTGTTTTCGTTTTAAATACACGATATTTCTTCACACCGCATTGCACGCTCGTTACAAGTTAGGCGCGCCTGCGTGTAATTATAGTAAAATAAATTTAATGCCTGGCGCGTGGGGTTTTCATTGCAGGGCAGAGGGCGGAGGGGAGAAGGAGGGAAAGAGAAGCAAGACCGCGTTTTCCGCGCGATAAAATCTACACGGGAAGAACAGTGTGATTATGGATCACAATGATCCGTTTGTTTTCTTTTTTCTTTTTTTTTCATTCAAACGTCATAACTACTTCAAGTAGTGCAAAAGTGTTTCTGCTCGACAAACAAGTCTCAATATATTTCCGAAGTTTGCGCGGCTCTATTTAGAAGTTTCAACCCTAACCGCGCGTTTTATCTCACTCGTCTGTTCATCGACGCGTCTTCTCGACAGAAAGACGGACATCTTTCGGAGAAAAAGGGAGAGAGAGAGAGAGAGAGAGAGAGAGAGAGGGGGAGGAAAGTCGTCCTAGGAGCGAACCTCGCGCCGCGGTTAATGTCCCGGAAGGATCCGAGCTTTATATTTACTTTTATGCCTGCGTAAACGCGCCGGAGCTCGTACTGACGCATTCCGCGCTCGATTTTTATCGACGCCGATCGCTCCCAGGTTAAACCGATCAAGATGGAGAGGCTAAAAAGCCGTTTTGCGTTTATTCCTTATATCCCAGCGCCGATCCCCTCGTTCCTCTGCATTCGAGGCCAAGACGCGGAGTCGTAAAGGGGGAAGGGCTTCCTCTGCCGCAAGAGAGACAGAGAGAGAGAGAGAGAGAGAGAGAGAGAGAGAGAGAGAAATAGAGAGAGAGAGAAGGAGGAAGGATACGTCGTCCGCATGAGCCATGCGTGACGAAACTGCTGGCGCTTTTATTATACTCTTCCGACAAGCCGAATGACTGGAGGATTCAGCGCGCGAAATTCTGCTCGGCTCGGTCTCGCGATCGGGATCGCAAAGTTCGCGCGGACGTTTCTCGGTTTCTCGTTCGGTTCCCACGTAGACCTCGGCGCGGCTGGGAAAATTTCGGCTTCGCGAAAAATGGCGTGTGGGAATGCTCGCCGGGAGAAATTGGACGACGAATCATCTCGCTTTCTACCAGCTACGCGCCGGCGAGAGTGCTCGTCACTTAGAAGATCGGCGGGCAGAGCGCGCGAGCTCTGCGAGAACTGCGAGCTCGCGGAATTTGTCGCTTTTAGCGACGACGGAAATGCAAATGCGACTCTAGGACCGCGCTGAGGCGAGCGAAAGGCGCGCGAGCGCGAAACTTTTTGCCGGGTTTGAACCGGATTCGAAGCGTTCACTGCGCGTTCACCGACGGCGGCTCTGCCGTCGATATCGAAAGTAAAAGGCGACTCGCCTTGTGCTAGTTTTTATATACGCGCCATCGGCCACCGCTTCATCATGGTCAATCGCGTCGACATTTAGCAGCGCTCCGTCGGATATTTCTACCGCCGTCGCTGTATTATGACACTCGATTGCATAAATCTCGATTGACTCGCTCTCCTTTGGCTCTTCACGCTCTGAAATTCGGGAAGGTCGCGAAACTCGCGTGAAACGGAACGTTATGAGCTTCAATAAACGTTCGACCGAGTCGAAAATCTCGTCGGCATTTCCGATACATACCGGGTGAGCGCAAACGGATCGTGACGGATTTCTCGAGGATGTCGACATCCGGTATCGACATCCACTTTGATAGCAACCCTTGGAAATATGTAAAAGCAGGAGATACATAAAGATCGTAGAAAATCATGGCGGTCACTTGATAGAGTCGCTTCCGGCCAAATTAGTCAGCCATTTCTCTCCCACGAAATCCACCCAAACTTTCGCACTTACACCCCACTTACACGTGTACGTTATTCGAAAATTCTACAGGCGATAATTATCGTCGTCACCTTGGATATCTTTCCCTCGAAATTTCCTCCGAGGAAATGAGAACCGAAGAAAACGCGCCACGAGTCGCTCCGCACCGTGCAATTTCCGTTTGATGACAAATGTCCCCCCCGCTCTCATATTTCGAGGATACTCAAGCGTCCGCTGAGCATCGCGACCGATCCCGCGCCATTTCGATGTGTATCGCGATGATCTCGCGATGATCTCGCGACGACCTCGGCGACGACCGGTAAAGTCGTCGAGGCTGTGTCGAAGCTCGACACGCCAGCGCGCGCAATTAACGAGGAACGTTCGTCGTCGGTCCGCTGACGCGGAATTAACGAGCTCGCGACTCTGCGGCGGCCAAGGCGAGATTCGTCGCGCTAATGGATCGCGTCTCTTTCAGGGACACGAGTCTGAGCACGATGGCGGAGATGCCGTCGAGGTACCACTTCGCGGCGCATATGGGTCAACTGATCTCCGGTGTGGAGGGTCAGGGCTGCCATAACTTTTACCCGACGTGTCCGTTGGCCCGCACCAACGTGCTCAACATGATGAAGAAGATTCGCCTGCGCTGAATGGTCGAGCCGAAAGCTCGACTCGGAAGTCGCGTCCGACGCGGCGGCGATTTCTGAAACTGTGATAATCGCGGATCGTTCTTTCTTCCCTTCATCCTCGACCGCGAAGAGACTCGGGAACTCGCGCGAGCTTTTGCTGAAGCGAAAAGGGAAGCGACAAGTAAGACGGAGTACCGAATAGCGGTGCTCCGCGGAGCGCGGGATGTTCTTCCGGTCGCGACGAGGAGCTCCATGATGCGTGTTGGGATTCCCGGCTTCGTCGAGACCGAGCATTGTCGAAAACAGTGTCAAGTCTCATTTGTTCGAAACATTCCCAGACCTTGTGATCGTAATCAGCGAATAATATCCCAGTCGCGTAATCAGCGATCCCCCGTGAAATTCCCTTCTGCGGTTAGCTCGTTCGTTAAAGAGATTAAGACAAGGATAAAAACATGAATAAAGAAAGCAGCAGACGCATGCACATTTGCTCAAAGATGCTATTTATTTATCTCGCGATAAGCGCTCCGCATCTTTCTCGTACTACAACACACGTCGCTCGCACTCATCTTTCGATAAGACAATACCCCGTCCTTCCTACGTACTTCGAGAACTCCGCGTTAACGCGCACATCGTCGCTTGTCGTAATGTATATCGCCGAATAACAAATACATTTTTTCACATGCAAAGTCTGTCGGTTGTTAATTAGACCGGTAGATTACGACCGTCACTCCATGTATATGTGTGTGTGTGTGTGTGTGTGCGCCTCCCAGTCGTAAGGTACTTTGCCAAATTATCAAAAGGCTCGATCTCCGCCCGAAAGCGGCCCGTCGCTCTTTTCTCCCGTCGACTGTTTTAATACCGGTATTTCCTCCCCGATATAATCCTCCAGCGCCGTCGCGGTCGCCGCTGCTGTTTCCTAGCCTAGGGAGAAACGCGCGAAAATTATTACAATAATCGCCGGCGTCTTTATCGACTTAAGCCCGATGCCAAGAGTGCCGTTGGAGCGGAGGACGTTTCCCAACGAGCCGTGCGATCATAAACGAGGTCGTGCCAAGAGTCTCGGTCAGCAGTTAGGACCTCTTCGCGATACGCGATGTGAAACGCGGGACGTAACGCCGATGAGGCCGCCACCGAGAGCAACGCGCGCCCTCCGCACCGCGCCAGCCAGCCACCCCTGCGAGGCGCAGCCAGCGATATTCGGGATGCTCGCGGAAATTATCGCGCGATATCTCGCCGCCGGAGTTTATCGGCGTTCCTCCGCCGCTGCCAACTCCGAGCCGGCCGCGCGCGACCTTCCCCGGCGTGTTCTTTCGTTGCTTCGCGAATTGCTATTCCGGCGACGTGCGATCGCGCTCGGAGCGGGAAACCCCCCTCGGGTCCTCGTCGTGTGACGAAAAAGCGTGCAAGAGTTCCTGACTCGTCGTGATAGACTTTGAACACGTTGTAGCGGTGGGAAATTAAGACACGTGTTTCTTTTACGTGTCTTCTATCTGGCTTGCTACTTAGAGATCGACGCTTCACTCTCGGAGGAAAAAACCGGACGAAATTACAGTACCGAATGAATATATTCGGTACTGTGAAGGAACCTTGCCGAGGATCCTGTTAGATATTTTATGCTTTGCACAATTATTTTATAATTTTACGACTGAGATTGTTCAAACGTGTCTCTCTCAAGTATCATATGATGGTTTAAAACTTACTAATCTTTGATCTTTGATAAATTATTTTTGATAAAAGATACTTCACTCACGCGACACTAACAAATGTAGTAAAAATCGCTACTCGATCTATTGACTGGTCGTGATCAGGGGAAGTATTTTCTAGTGGATAAAAATCTCTACCCAATTGGGTGTCTTTTGAAGATTTTTCACCCCCCATTAACCGTTTGAGTCCCAAGCAGCGCGATCGCGCTGTTCAGATTTTATGTCGAGAAAACCCAGTACATTTCGATCATTGTGGACAACTGACGGTGCGTTACCGATTGTCGAAGTCGCGCGCTCAGATTTACTGAAGCAAGTATATCACACCGATCCTTTTAATGTAAATAGTACATTTTATAATAGGTAGAATAATACTATAATAATGCAATAATACATTACAAAATAAAAATTTTTATTTCATTGTTATCTTCTCAATAATTTTTATCGAACAAAACTTGAAATATTTATAAATTTACAGTACGCGTATGTAATGATACAGATGTATTTTATAAAATAACGAATTACAAATTAACAATATTTTTGTGTTATGAACAAATAATTTAAATGGAGAGTAACAATTATAATTTGTAACATCGGTGTTTATCAAAACATGTTGGATGGATTCCTTTTGCTTCGTTGCTCCGTTGCTTCGTCTAATCATTTTGAAACACACAATTATTAACAATGAGAAACACTTACGCAAGAATACGTCCGATCGCTTTGCAAACTACAATAAATGTGACAGAGCGATGAGAAAAAGACGAGAATCGCGTTACCTAACAAATACAAGAAGCGGTATTGGTCCGATTGGGATTCATCGATGTAAAATAAACAAAGCGCTATCGCGCTGCTTGGTATTTCTCGACCTAAAATAAAACAAGCGCTATCGCGCTGCTTGGGTCTTTTCATACTCATTTATAGAAAGCGCGGTTGCGCTGTTTGGGATTCTTCGACAGTGTTTTTTCAATACCCCCTGGGACTCAAACGGTTAAAAACAAAAATATTCTCAACCTTCACGTGAAGGAATTCTCGGAAAATATTCGAGTACAAAACTATAAAATTCGATAAAAAATACTCTCACACATAGAAATAAGCGCGTTTGTTTATTTTTTGTTGCTCCGCAACATGTCGCTGGCGCCTCGTGAAAATCGATGAGAGACATCTCTCCGTGCGGCTCGAAAGAAAACCAAATATGACGGGAGTAATTGTTAATTCCCTTTGTTACTGTCGCCGATGTCGACGCAACGCGCGCGCCGCTAAATTTTGCAATCGTCCCGAGGGGGATTTCACCGCGAGATACTCGCGTTGCATTTTCTAACGCACTCTTCGATTACGTAGCAAGGTATCGTCGCGTAACGTGCATCGCGCTGCACATCGCGTACACAATTTATCTATCGACTGTCACGACAGCCGTAAGTGGAACGATAGCAGCGGATAAGGAGAGGAGAATTTCTCTTTTCCTGCCCTCGCCCGCCTCCTGCTGCGATACACGCGGTTTCAGCCGCTAATTGATTTGTACATCGTGCGTGACGCAATCGAGGGGCATTCGGGGAAATTACGCATCGCTACATTCGCGAAAGTTCTCTCCTAGGTCGAAACCCGGCTTTCGAAATTGGCGACTTCCGGCGTGGAATTCCGCCGCCAGTTTCCCCTCTTCTGGTAGCACTTCCGAACGGAACTCGCGATTTACTTTACGAGAACACTCGAGAACCGTCGACGCATCTCCGCGAGTGACCTTGCCGGGCAGCCGTCTCTTTGGTCAGCCGTCGTTGCCGATGGCACGAGGAAGTCCCCGTCGCATAGCACATGTCGTAACGCGAAACTCATTGCCGTCAGGTCGGCCAAAGCCGGGCTGGCCGGCGAAGGGGGGCAATCACTTTCTCTCGCGCCGGCACCAGCGACGACGGCCTCTCTGCCGCCTCGAGGAACATTCAGCAGCAAGTTTTTACCAAAGCAGCAAGCAGCCGATCGGTCCGCGTCCCCAGCAAGTCCGCCGGGTGCGCCGAAAACGCGCGGTACGTTGGCGCGGAGGTGCGAAAGAGAGCGCGGTCGCGCGATCCGATGACGCTCGTTAAAATTTCGGCGCGGCGGGAAAGTGCAGCGACGCGCGGCGAGAACAGCTTTTACGCGTTGCGTAACGGGCTGCTTAACGGTAACTACCGAGTACCGTTGATTCGTGGGCGGAGGTCGCGCGAGCCACGCGACGACGAAGCGTTACGGCGGAGAAGTGCGCGATTTAGATCTCGTAGATGAGTGAGGAAGAAAGCGAAAGACAAAGAGAGAGAGAGAGAGAGAGAGAGTTTTCGCGATCGAAGAGGTGTTTCAGTTACAGGGGAAGCACGCGCGCGTGAACGTCAAGCGTGATCCACGCGATCTCTACTCGCTCTTCATCCTTGTTATTATTCAGCTCTTATCTCCGTTATCTCGCTTCGGCTACGAGATAATCAGCTAAATGAATCGCTCGCGGAGCTTGCTCGTCTATTGAGGCGCTCGCTTTCGCGAAGAGGCGTCGCGTTCGCCGAGAGGCAGCTTGTTTGCCCGCGCACGAGAAGAGCGGAAACGGGCTCGAGAAAGTCGTGCGACGGCGAGAGGGAGATACGCGCTCGCGGCTCCGCGCCGGAAGTCCGCCGACGGAGTACGTCGGCGTCTCGCAGCGGCCGCTGCTCGCTCGCTCGTTCGTTCGTTCGTTCGTTCCTTCGCTCGCTCTTACGTTAGTCCACGAATGTCTCAGATCCGTCGCGCATAATGCAGCTGCCACGGGTCGTCGTGCTCTTCGGCTGCTGCTTCCTGGCGTTGACGTTCGTGACGGCGGCGCCCAGCCCGGAGGAGCCGGTCTTCGATATTCCGGTGCAGCTGATTGGCTTTCCGGTGATTATAGCGGCCGTAAGAATCACCAACTTCATCAAGAAGCTCGCGTACTCCTTGAATCCAGGTAACGTGCGCGAGCGGGGCAATCCGCCTCAAACGACAAACTCGCGTGCAATTTGCGTCGTCGGGATAACGAAGGATGTACGATCGGACGGTTGAATTAGCACGACATGGGACGAAACGAAGGTCTTGCGCGTGAGGGGGAAATGGAAAATTCATGGCTCTTACCGGCCAGATTCGACTTTAAGGAGCAGGTATTCTGATTTATTGCATCTGTAAAAGAGATTCCTTTCTCCAAGAGCCGGAAATCCTGTTCCCCTCGGCAGCGGGACGCGCTCGATCCGTCCATTGGCGCGTTAACTCACCCGATCTTTTTCCTCCGTGCGGTTTGACATAATTTATGCGGGATATAACGCGATTGGACGCGATAAGATAATTCAGGATGAGTCGAGATCGGACGAGAATCGGCGAGAAAATGAGAGAGGAGAAATGTACGCGTAATGTGCGCGTAAATTCGTGCAACGTAAAATTCGCTTTGCGCGTTTCCGCTATTATCGCGCGCTTCCTTATCCGCTTCCTTATCGCCTGGAGAGACCTGGAGAGACGGAAATTTTCCGTAGCGGTTGTGATCCGCCAGTCGTGTAAAATAAAAATATCGCGCGCACGCTGTAAGATCATTCTCCTTCCGCACGGAGAAACACGCGAACCGAATCGACTGACAACGAAAGCGAAAGTGTTCCACTTGTTGCAACTTCTCTTTCAGACCACCCGAGCGTGTAACTACTTTGTAATTGCTCGTCGTGCTTGCTCGCTTAAGTAGACAAACGTGTCAAGAATTACTGGTTTCGCAGGTCAAGCTTACCGTTAATGAATTTGAATAATTTGTAATCATTAGAGAGGAAGCGGGAAAGAGAGAGAGAGAGAGAGAGAGAAAGGCGCGCTGATTAATAATTAATAAGCAACGCGTTGATATTCGTGGTTCTCTCATAAAAACGTCGTTCTACCGATTTCACGCATCAGACTGAGGCCTTTGCAAAAATCTCCGACGTCGCGGGCGAATAAACAGCCCTCAAAAGTCGATCACGAGCAAACGAGGTCGCGACGAAGCTCTCGGCGGATCGTCCAACGACCCTTTGAATTTCCAGATACTTATGCCAGTCGAACGAAACGGGCGCCTCCTTTGATACACGACGAGGAGATCTTAGACGTCGGTCGAATCGAGAAGAGGATGGTGGCCGAGCTCGGGAATAATGTCTGCGTCTACGAGAGGATTTGTGCCAAGTACGCGGACCGAACCCTTCGGGGAAGGAGTCGGGAGCGCGTTCTCGATTGGGACGAGGTGTTCAGGTAGGATACGGAAGTCGGCGATTTCGGTGTTGCTTTTCTCGCGACTCGAAACGAGAATTTCGCGGGGCGGTGAAATATTTTATAATTAATTTACTTATTCTAATCTTATTTATTTATCTGTCTAATTTATTTATCTAATTTATTTATTTATTTATTTGTTCGCGGGAATCATCGCTTTGATGATAGTACATTAAAAACCAAAGCAAAAGGCATATTGGAAAAGAGAGTATCTTATGAAGGATCTTATGGCTTGAAGGACTATAAATTCAAGACATATTCAAATATAAAAATATACAATACAAGTATAATGCGATAACCGCGCGAGCTGTAGAATCGAGATCGTTCGACGGCATGAGAGAGGAAGAAGAAGAGAAAGAGGCAGCCGGTCGATGCCGCGCCGCAGCTTTCCCGCGATCGCGTTGCGTAACCGCGACGACCCTGAAGTTCACGGCTGGAGGAATCTATGTCTCGAAAAACAGGTTTACCGTATGGATGCAGTGCAACGGTCTATTAGGAAACACACAATCCGCGAGGGTTTTTATTAACGGGTGCATTAAAGCGGCGTGAGCCGCTCGTTCCATTTATGCAGTGATACGTGACCTTTTGTGCGGCATCTCGCTCGCTCCGCGGCGCCGTCGGTAATTGCTACGGGCAAACCGATTGCCCGAGATAAAGACGGCTGTGCGAACGGTTCTCCGTTAGGAAACAACGACTTAATATACGAAATCGCGTGAAAGCCGAGCGACCCCGAGCGACCTCCTCGTCGAGTCCGCTTTTTTCTTTCGCTGGAAATTTCAAACGAGATTTGCCCGTCTCTCTTCTTCGTTTTTCTATTTTCCACGCGGGCGTGAAATCTAGGCGGTTAAACGTCGTCGAGACGAAGCGTCCAGAAAAACGTCCATTCGGACATGTGTCTGAATCGTCCTAGATTTATTCAAATACGAACAGCGAGCCGCGCCCGGTCGCATTCCTTCGTGCGTGTCCGACGAGGAGGCAAGACCTAGAGGCTAATTGGGAAGGATGAAGTGGCGATCTATAAGAGGACATTAGATGCGACGTCTAATCGTCCGGCTGAACAATCGAGCCGTGTCGTGACGCGCCGTTAAAATCGTTGCCGAGGCGATAACGTCGGGAAGCGCGCGATCCACGCCTACGAAATCCTAAAAGGAAGTGCAGCGGATAAAGGTGCTTTCTCCTTCTCTCTTGTAACGACGATGGAGCGTTTCCTGCTCCTCCTCCTCCTCCTCTCCTCTCCCTCTGCCATCCTTTCACCTCCCCTCTCAGCAGACAATCCCGCGCGTTGGAAGATATAATAGAAATCCCCGCTACAGTCTGCGCGCTCTCTAACGACTCCTCGCTGCCCCTCGCTGCGGGACTTACACTAAATTCAGTTGTAAGTAACGCTGGCAGCAGATAGCCTTTAATGGCGCCTCCACGGCCGCCCTAATGCATCCTGATAACCACCGCGCGTCCTCCTGTCGCGCTCCTCGTCCTAGTCTCCTCGCGATCGTCCGTCCGTTCCTCGTGCTCCACTCGACTCGGCTACCGTTACGTGTCCAGGCCGGCGCAGGAGGAGAAGAGAGAGAGAGAGAGAGAGAGAGAGAAGGAGAGGGGGGGGGGAAGAGAAGAGCGAGAGACTCCTTTTACGATTGCTACCCGCGCTACCCGACTCGGCTTATCTCTCGGACTTCCTAATGCCCCGCGACTCGAGATAGCGAGCACGTGTCGCCGTGCCTGTCGACGACGTACGATGTATCTCTCGGGGCGCGTACTTCGTAGCGGAGAGAGGCCTGCGCCTCCTCCAGGTCCGCTGCTCCAACCGCGCCATCTCCTTCTCGCCTGCTCCCGCTCGTCACCTGCGGGCGCCTCACGTAGGCGAGCGCAGGCCGACGAGGGGGACGAGCGTCGGCGGGGCGGACGGCGGGGACAGATAAATTGGAGATCGGGTACTGGCGGCAACTACCGTCTAGACGGGCTTAACCGACCATGGATGAGGGACGAAGCTGCCGCGAGATCGTCCTGCGCGCTTAGCTGCGGCTGCAGGCTCGCTCGGAAGCGAGCGTCGCAGGCGCGACGGAAGGATCGTAGGTGAAGTGGCGTCGTTGGAAATAGGGGGATCCATTTGGACAGCACGGCGAGGCCGTGTCTTGGACCGCGGGCGCGATAAGATGGACGTTGGGTGTTTTCTCAGGATGTTGTCCTGTCAGGGCCGCGATGCGACGCGCATAATAATACAGGTTTTAATTACGACGTAGCGCAGTCTAATGTAGAGCGGAGAATGTAGAAATGAGTTAAATTCCTTTCCGCTCTTGGTAAATGGAACAGCTCGCGCGATTTCGCAACTTGCTCTTGATAGCGTTGCCACTCGAAGTGAATTTCAACTCGGCGATCCTGTCGCTCGCGAGACACGGAGCTCGCGCTTCTCGCTGATATCGCCGCGACGCGATATCTGCTAATAATCACGATTTCGTGTGTGTGTGTGTGTTTGAATGTCGCAGCGAGTACAAGTCGTCGCCTGATCCGATGAAGGAGAATTACTTGCTGAGCGTCTTTCTGGGAGACGCTATTGGCAGTCCGAAGCTGTGTCACTTGCTGGCGAAGAGAAGAAGAGGTTGCGATAACGCCAGATTGTGAAATGTTTCGACCCCACGGATGTGATTATCCGCGATCGCGACGTAAATTGGAGTCCGAACAGAGGACGAGACGGTGCGTGTATTTCGCGCGTTTCATGCAGCTCGGTTAGGTTAGGTTACGTTAATTTGCTAATGCTAACGCGCTGATTGTGCGGGAGACTACGTGTCTCTGATCGTTGAATTATTCTCGTTGTTATCAATTGATAAATATATCTATACCGAATTGCGATTTATTTCAATGATCTTGAAGGATCGACACATGGAACGATCAACTTTAAGGATCAACAAAATAAAGGGCTCGTGCAGGAATTTCTATAAAATTTAATTTGCATTCCAGGAAATTGTTTTGGTATTTTTAGAGATGCGTGTTTGGGCGTTTTAGAGAAATCTTTCCCTCCTCCATCGGTCATCTCTCGTTTTTTCTCTATCTTTCCTCCTTCCTCTCACGCATCTGTCGATTTCTCCGATTCACTATGCTCGTCCATGACATAAATAAAACGGTTCACGCGCGTGTCTAGTGTGATACACCATTACATGTGTGATATACCGTCCGCGTTTATTCCGCGTTTTATGCCACGAAAACAAATCGTTTGACATTTAGGGAGGCGTATAAGCTCGAGTCCGCTTATTTTTGAAGAGCTCTTGCGAAAACTGTGCCATTTCGCGTATGATTCTTCGCCCATACGTCCATTCACACGTGCGTAGACACACACACACACACACACACACACACGCACACGCGTTCGAGCGTAGGCATAGGCAGGAAAGTACACAAGGAGTGAGAGTCGCTCGCAATGACGTCGCTTCCAACCCACGTCTTTCCGACCGAACGGATAAACGAGGATCAAGTCCGAGGAAAGTTTCAGTTGGCGCGGAACTGAGACAGGCGACGCGACCGTTTACGCTAAAAAACAACTCGCCCGGTCGAGCGCAAAAATCACCGTACCGTAAGCAACTAATCGAGCAAACTAATTCAGCATTAAGTTTATTTTCGAGTGCCGCATCGCGAACGTGCATCCCCGAGGTGCGTTGAGACTGGTCGGCGAGGAGTCGTCCCAGGTAACGTAGTATATTTTCCAGCGGCGATTTCGTGGAGCGAGCGCTGCGTTTAATATTAGACGTATTTTAACAAACGACGCCATCGGATTGTTGTATCCTCATGATTGCTCGAAATAAAAGATATATTTTCGTAGTTTCTCCGTACACACAAAATGATGAATAAATTTATCCTCGTATGGTGCCTCTCGTACTTGTACATCAAAGCTGACGCCGGTAAAACGTCGCGGTACCCCGACGAGTTGCCTGGCGACAGTCAGTGCAGTTTTGACGCCTCACGGATGTATAACGTGACAGATTTCTTGCGGTAAGTGGAAGAGAGAAGTTTCACCTCGGTGAAAATATTCAGAGGGGGAGAGACATCGCTGTCTGGAATTGACGAAGCAATTTCACTCGGTCGTGCTGTCTAAAATTATCACAGCATATCGTTGAAGCTGATCGTCATCTATGAGTAATCCGATTTTATTGATTTTCCTGCATTTATCATTGCTAATTGTGATCGTATAGATGCGTAAGCGCGCTCATGGGCGATCTTGCGACTCGAGAAGACGCTCGATCGCTGAGACGGGCGAGCGAGTCGAATTCGTTGGCCTACCGAGAGAATCCGTACGTATCGTCTCTTGTGGATTTGCTCTCGGGTTTGTTCAACAACGGATTCCCATCGGTACGTATTTGGAATGACGTAATTTGCGTACCTTGGACGTACTTATCGCGAGAGGATCTGGTCAGGATCGACCGTTGACGCACGGTATATGATATTTTGCAGATTAACGAAGGCTTTCCGTTAGGTGCCGTCGCCGCCGACGGTCAGTATCAATTAAATCGGCCGGTTGTACCGGGCGATCCGTCCGGCCAATTCGACGGGCTTGGGGTGAATCTCTATGATGCCCTATCGTCGATCTCTCGCTACGATGATTTCAAATGCGTGCCCAGAATGCTCTGCGAAGTAGCAAGCGGACGACCGCCAGGAGAATACAAGCGTGCATCGTCGTCGTATCTGAGCGATCTCGGGAGAAACGCTCTCGCACAGTGCGTATTTTCCCGAGTAACACGTTGCGATCACATACAAATGTGTAAAATTTCATAAGAACAGATTTGTTATGATATATTTATCATGACGTAACACACACGTGTATTTTATATATACAGGGTGTCGGGGATCTTTTGGAAACGGAGAATTATGAAAATTAATCAGATCAAAGGTGAGAAGAAAGGTTTTTTATCGTTTCGCAAATAAATAGGCAATTTTTTAAGTTATCGGTTAAAAAAGTCTCTGGTCATTTTCAATCATTGATGATTCAATAACTATTGCGATTTTTGCAAAATGGTACTTGACTTTTCTTCTCAGTTTGATCTGATTAATCTTCACAATTTTTCGTTTCCAAAGGATCCCGGACATCCTGTATATATACTAAATAATAACTAAAATATACGTTATTAATATTGCTGCGCCCGTGTCTTTGGGGGACATGTTATCCCCACGCTCCTGGGAGTGGACTGCAAAGGAATCGAGTAGAGATTGCTTGACAGCTGTTGTTGTCAAGGAGGTTGTTTAATAAAAAAAGAAAAGAAGAAGAGAGAGAAAAAAAGTCGCCCTAGTCTTGTCACAACGAACGGACGTATTGAAATAAAGCTTCTCTCGTTTTGTTAATTCCGTGTTATTTTTCTTGCGCAAGGGCGCAAGAAAAATCGTTACAACAGACATAACCGATAAGTTTAACCAACGCTTCACCCTCAGCTGCTTCTTTCGTTGCGTCTTTCAGATTGCTCGTCGGATTCGACGAGGCGGGAACGTCTCCCGTGCTGAATTTCGCGCGAGCCGCCGCGCTGGGTTACAGCAGCAGGGGGGATCCGGCTGCGTGTTACCGCGTGTTCCCGAGGTGTCCGCGTAATCCCGACAAACTGGTGCATTACCTGAACAATCACAACGGCGGATTCTTCCGGTTCTTCGCCGGGTACCACCAGCAGCAGCCTCACGCGTCGCAAGGTAGATGATAGACAGATAGCTAGGGGATGGAGAGGCGAGATGGGGAGAAGAGAACGTAGCGTAGATTTGTCGCGCGGCTGGCGTTGAAATTGAAGCTTTTCCGCAAATTAAATCGCTCGTCGCTCGACAGGCAATTCGAAATTCCTTCGAGGGAGGAAACGGAAAGCCCTGCCTCCGGGCTACGCCGGCGCGGTGGCCGATCGTACCGGAACGGGCAAGCTGAAGTTCGACATCCCCGTTTTGAGTGCTCAGCGAGATTACGGGAAAAGCTCCTTCCGAAAGGAAAATATATCGGGGAGCTCGAGGCGGGTGGTGTTCCCGCTTCACGAGGAGCCGTACGACCGCCCGGCGGGAATCAGGATCCCGGAATCCTCGTCAGGATACGAGAGCACCGACGTGGAGGCGTCCACGTCGCGAAACAGCCCACCGTTCGTCTTCCCGCAGCAAGTACGATTAACACTCGACCAACAAATAAATTTGTACAACTGACTTTCTTCGATCGAAAGTCGGACGTCCGACTACGAACTGAACGCAGTTTCAAGTCGCTACGCGCGTCCCAAGTACATTCAGTCGCACGTAAAACTCGAAACGATGCCGAAGGTCGGCCGAGATTTTTCGGCAAGTATCGATCTATTGACTGACAAAGCATTCGCCGGACTGAGTATACGATTTTATTATAGTCCGTAAGCTTGGCGCCGCGTTAATTAATTAAAAGTGCAACTTTGCCGAATACTTTCAGGACTCGGAGGACTCGGAGGACCAAGACGTCCGTGTGTCGCGTTTCGCTGCCCATCTGTCGGACTCGGAGTCTCGTGGTGAATTTCGCTTCCCAAGTTAACGCTCTCTCCGTAAGGAATGACGCTGGATGATCCACACAAGGGTGCAAGCAAGGGTTAGCAAGGAAACAGTTAAACTTTCGTCCTTGTGTAGGAAGTGCCTTGTTACTTATTTTTATTTAGTTTTCGAAGCGATCGATCTTTCTCTTTTCGGGGAGAGGTCAAAGTGAGTTAATTTAAATTGCACTATCCTTCGATTCCTTACGGATGCCGCCAGATACGAAGCAACGAACGAGTAATCTCCCGATCTTGTAGCCTCACGTGCTTTACGCCTTACCTCTCGCCGAACCGCCTGATATTCGGCAGCCCGAGCAGCTCGACGAGCGATCGCGTTCGCATAAGCGCGGGGGAAAAAATCGCGTCTCCCGTGTTTCTTCCTTTTTTTTTTTATTTTTAATACACCGTATCCGCCCGTTCAGCGTTACATAGTTATATACGTACTTCTCATCCATTACATCGTGTCGTTGACGCGCGCGCGTAGCCCGGCGGAATAGCGGAAATTGCCGACTCGACGGGAAATTCACAGCGTCGATATCGATAGACAAGCATCGACGTGCACTCTACGTGCCGAAGCATATTCTGCCCTCGCTGATGCAAGGGATTCGCCCGCAGCACCTTTTCTCGTAATGGCTGCTCCCGCGTCCCCGTCGATGTATAGATAACATTAAAATAGCGCGACGTTGGAAGCAATTAACATACATCGCTGCCTTAGACGGTAGATATTAGAGAACGGAGTCACAGTGCGGCGAATAAATGATTATGAAGGGCTCTCTATGATTGGAGTGAGAGAATGTAGGGAAGAGAATAATGAAAGAACCACAAGGACGATAAGAGATATTTCTATCGTCCTTTTCCTTGTATTTTTAACATCGGCATGTCAGACGATTCTCGCAGGATTCTTCGACGAACATGGCAGAGTCGTCTTGAGATGCCTTGAAACTTTAAGTAATCTTCGATTTGTTAAAAGCAGAAAGAAGATTTATTAAAAATAGAAGAGAAGGAAATTCTCGAATATGCACTCAGCAGCAGAGCGATGACAGGTAAGCGACCTCAGGTAAACGATTGTAAAGCTCTCCGAATAAAATTGCCGACAAGGATGGCCTTTTATAAAAGTGAAAAAAACATACCAACAGAAACGCAATTTTCATTGTGTACATTACGAAAATTCCGAATTTTTTATCACGTGCACGACATATATAGCAGCAGCTTTTCTCGTAATGGTCGCTCCCGCGTTCCTTCCGATGTATAGGTAACATTAAAACAGCGCAGAAACGTCGAAAACGATCAATATATCGCTGCCTTAGACAGCGGGTGGATATTAGACAACGAATCACAGTACGGCGAATAAGTGATTATAAAGGGCTCTGTGAGAGAATGTAGGAAAAAAGATAATAAGAGAACCACACATGGACGGAGGATGAGAGAGATATTCCTATCGTCCTTTTCCCTGCATTTCCAGCATTCATTACGCATATAAGCCAAGTGCGCGCAATAGTTGCACGGAATAATTCAGCGCGGCGATACGCGATTTCCGAGATTATGAATTATTCTCGATATTCGCCCACGAGGAGCTCCGTGCCGTCGAGATCGCCGCGCGCGCTTGCCGTTGGCATTCCGCGCGTCGACATGCGATCCGCCCTTGAGCGCGGCAATTTCCGATCGATCGGGCGAATTTCGCTGGAGCACTGGCCGATCATGCCAATGTGTGTGTGTGTGACTTTATTACCGCCGGCGTTCAGCAATTTGAGTCCACGTGAGGCCGAAACTCGCTCGGCAGGTGATGGCTGGCCACCTTCGGCGGGAGAGCGGGTCTTCCCCCGCTCATTTGGGCTGCGTAGCTCTCCGTCGACTCGTGCTTCTTTTCCGCGCCACAGGTGAGGACAGCGGCACCTTGCGTTTCTCAGGTGCGCGCTCGCATGTCTGTGGAGAACGGCGTCGAGCGCCGTTCCACCCTCGGAAGGCGGAAGACGTGGGCACACGTGAGCGTGCCGGCAAATATATACCTCGCTGTCGGGTAATTGCAGACACTTTATGTTAGATATTAAGAGATTGCATCGAGAAATAATAATACTAATAATATCGCCCCGCCGTGAAATCTGCCCGAAAGAGAGAGAGAGAGAGAGAGACAGAGAGAGAATAAAAAAAAATCAACGTTTCGGGGGGAAGGAGGAAATGCTGCGCCGCGATGCCGCTTTTTCCGCTTTCCGCTTGCGAAACGCGCGTCGTACAGCGAGACGCATTGTACAGCGTTCGCGGTTGTAAAATTCACGTATGACTTTCCCCAAATAGCAACTCACCCCGTGCGCGCGCGCGCGCGTTCGCTCGCTCGCTCACTCTAGGGTGACGCTGTAGAAATAGAAGGCTGAAAAAGCGACGGACAACGTGTAATTATTTTATCCTTTCTGGCGTGTAATTTGGGGCGTGCACTGCGCGCTCGTGATCTCTCTCTCTCTCTCCCCCTTTTTCTTTCTCACCCCCTCTCTCTCTCTCTTGCTGACTGGATGCACGAGAGGGATGGAAATGGTGTGGCGCGCGTATGAGTCCGCGGCAATATCGTAGGCCCGGAGGGGCGTGTGCCTCGGACAGGGCCAAGTGGGGTGCAACTGACAGCGGAAGACAATTAGCCTTCTGATACATCCAATGTCGCGTGACACGATCCGCGCGATATGCTGGAACTTTACAAAGATTCGTTTCACGCATGGAAACACGCGCGAAGTGGTGCGGAGGTGGGAGGGGGAGGGCGAGAGAAAGCCGCCGGAGGCAACGGATATCGTTGATTCGGATCCGCCGCGAGTGTGGATGGGGGAGCAGGATAAATAATATTACAGGACCGAGAGTAATCAACTGATTAACAGAAAAATGGTTCGTTGAATTTCGCGTGTCTCCGGCGACTTTGATGCTTGAGAAATTCGAAATTTTGCTCCCGCGTCGACCCTGGAAATTTAGTCAAATTTCGAAACAAGTTATCGTCCTGTATCGATGCGACAAATGGCCGCGCAGCGGTGATATTTTTTCTATTCCACGAGCTTCTTCGGCGCGGGGAAAATGACAGTGGACGATCATCCGCAGTATAGGATAACGAGGCAGGATAATAATAATTTGTATGGTATCATGTTTCGAGATTCTCTTCATTCGTTCCTCAAGTTTGACAGAATTCTCGGGATCAAAACTTTGTCTCGAATCGATTTGGACGAAAGAAAAAGATTTCGTCGCGAAATCCGTTTTGCTCGACAACGATTTTGTACAATTTAAAGAGAAAAAAGCTAGGCGTTAGAATTTATTCACTAATTACAAATTTTCACTCACATTATCAACTCTCTCTTCTTCCTTTCGAGAGAAGCGGCGATCGTATAGCGTTATATCAGGACACGCGAACCAAGCGACGCAATGAAATCCAATAAGCGCGTCGAAAAGAACAATATTCTCGAGTGCAACGGGCCATCGGGGCAAAGAGAGGAGCCGGTAAAGCCGTAACAGGCTTAGCCTGCCTCTCCGCGGGCAGGAAGAGGACTCGACGCGAGAACGCGAGGACCATTCGTGGTGGTCGGTGACGCGTCCGCCGTTATCCTCGTCGCCGCCGGCCGCCGCCGCCGTTATCGTCATCGCCGTCGTCGTCGTCGTCTACGTCGACAGTGCGTGCCATAATCTCGCTCTATTAGCGCGGCATTATTTTCCGTGGTAGACATCAAAGAGGATTTCCCGGCGGGGCTATTGTATCGCGGCGATAATTCCTCGTTATTAGTAGCGCCGACGTCGGGGCGCGTTGGTCTCATGTCGGCTTACCACACCCCAAGTGCCGAAACAAATCCTCCGGAATTGGTTGGTGCCAATGCAAAGGAGCTGCGCGCAGTTCTCCTGCGCGGTCGTCGGTTCCTGACAAAGGGCCGCCGGCGAGAGAACGGCAATTGCGTTAGCTAATCCCCGTGAAAAATGCGCCGCAGGTGGACGCATCCACTGACGACGGCGACGGCGGCGGCCAGGTGAGGCGACCGTGCGCCAAAGAAAGTGAGCTTTTCCGGGTAGGCGGAGGGGTGAGTTAATAAGATACCCTCGCTAATCTTAGCGAGGGAAAGTTGCAAAGGGACCGCGGACGGAGGACGAGAGCTATTGTCTTGGGAATGGGTGACGTGATTTAGCCTAGAAGAGAATCAACTTGGCAGAAGGCAGAAATGTAATCTGAGTTGAGAATTATTTACTTATCATAATAATCGAAATAATTGCAGATTATTTATAATAATCGCGGTAAAATCTGTAAAGGTCATCCCTCGGCCGAGATCGGCCGAGAAAGCTTGAACAAGCAAAGAGGCTCCTCCTCTCTTTGCCTCTTTCTCTCCCTATTTCTTATTTATTCCCTTCCCCTTTTCCGCGATTCTCTCTTTCCGCATTCTTTTTCTTTTTTTTTTACAACCGCCGATATATTAGTTTCGCTTTCTGCCGGTCGCAGCGTCGTTGCTGCGTCTGACTAATGCAGAAAAAAGCAGCGGTTCGTGCAAGATATATGCCGCAGCGGGCGGCACAATCAAAACCCATTAAATCAAGCCGTACCGAGGAGGAGAGCTCTCTCGGTACTACGGAGACTCGCGACCTAATCAGGCTGCAGTAGCGACTGCTTCCAGGAGTTGGCCCGAAAATAAGACATAAATTCTCGAACACACCCACCGACACACCGGCCGACCATAAAACACCGGCCGCGCGACCTTATTTAGCCGTATATTTTTCCCCACGAGCGGCTCACAATGCGCGGCCCGCTCTCAATATCTTTAGCAGTGGCAATATACCGCGGCGACGACGGAGGAGGCTCTGTGTCCTCTTCGATCCCCCGCCCCCACGGCGGACTTTTCAATTTCGTGGCATCGGATCTTTGTTACCGTGAACGGGGACGAGAGAGAGAGAGAGAGAGAGAGAGAGGAGGCCAATTCGGCCGCACAAAAGGGCCGTAGATCTCGTTGAAAACTGACTCCCTCGGCCGCGGTGACGGACAGAATAATTCGGGGAGAATGAAAATTCATGTCCTTCGGCGGCGGCAGTCGTCCCTCCCGCGCGCTCCCGCGGCGGGTCGCGTGAGCGCGCGCGGGGGAGTCCTTGAAAGCCCGTGAAATCGTGAAGCGCGCACCCGCGCGCGTTGGTCAATCCAGCGGATAAGTGGATATGTATTCGCCGGTATACAAAGACGAGTGTCCCTCCATTTTCCTCGCGCTATCACCGTCCACCAGATTTCCGTCGTCCTGGCGGAGCCCCGCGGGCTCTGCGCGCAACCGGGCAGTCGCTTGGCCGAGCTGCGTCAGTTGGCGATATCGCGCGATGACATTTTTTTTTTTCATTCCTCTGGAAATTTGTGAACGTGCAACGTCGGATATCCGGGAGAAGGATGATACACCGCGACTGTAACCGAGTAGGACCGTCCAAGGACATCTCAAATTATTTCATCAATATTTTTTATCGGCGCTCGGTAGAGAAACAGGCGGATACGACGCGTCCATCAGGAAGATTACGAAGCGATAACCCTCTGTTTGAGCGCACAGAACCACCTACCACGGGGGTGCTCGCCGTCGTGACGCCTCTCGTCCTGCGATGATCTTCTTGCTTCTCCTCTTCCTACTCCGCCGCTGCCGCGCGCGTCGCCGCCTCCGCCTCCGCCCCCGTCTTTAAAAAGACCACTTTACCCGGCAGATCGGTTTTCAAATCGTTCATAAATAATGAATCTGACTGCGGGTTGCATCGCGCGACGTCAGTCAGGCACGCTGATTGCGGCATTGACGACACGTGTCGCGGATCAATCGTCGGACGCGTGTCAGTATTTTCGTATCATCGCCGAAGGGTGCACACCGCTCGTCTCTCACACTGCCCCCTCTCTTCCTCTCTTCCCTTTCTCTCTCTCTCTCTCTCTCTCTCTCTCTCTCTCTCTCTCTCTCTCTCTCTCTCTCTCTCTCTCTCTCTCTCTCTCTCTCTCTCTCTCTCTCTCTCTCTCGCCTTTTATCCCGTCAATTCCCTTCCTCTTCCTCCTTCGTGCGACTCCTTCCTTCGTCTTTTATATCGTCGCCCCTGCTGCTTCGAGTTTGCACGCAAAGCCAAACGAGTGTCGCGGGGAAAGCCAAGCGACGTGGCGCAGGATCGGTCGCTCTCTCTCTCTCTCTCTCTTCTTCCCTCTCCCTTCCGCCCTTGATCTCTTTTTTTTTTAAAGCGACCAGACGACACTTTAATGCGCTCGGGATTATGCGGCTGGACCGAAGCTCCGGGTTTCGCCCGAGATCGCGGCGGATAAGAACGCGCAAACAGAGAGGTCTTGGAACGACCCTTGGCTCATCGCGTCGATCGCTTGTCAACCGTCGGGGATTTGCCGGTTTTTTAATTAAAAACACCGGTGTGGGTATACGTGATACGGTGGCGACGGCGACGGCGGCGGTGGTGGTTGTGGTGATGCTGATAGTCGCCGAACAGATACGACGAAGTGACTTTTTGTAGATCGCGCTGGAAATCATCTCGCGAGTAACACGGATGCGCTAATTACGCGTATCTCACGAATGATTAATAATTCTCAAACTTGGAGTCGTCTTTCTCTCTCTCTCTCTCTCTCGTTATACAGGGCGTCATTAAAAATTACCCTGGAGATCAAATAAACGCGTTAATCACGTTTCACGGATCGTCAATAATTTCGAAAGCGGCCTCGATATCGCGTTCGCGCAGAATTCGCCGAGCGACTCTCCGCGAAACTGACGCGGCGTCGTAACTCTCCTCTTCACCTCCTTCCTCTCTCTCTCTCTCTCTCTCTCTCTCTCTCTCACTCTTTCTCTCTCGCGAAGTAAATTATCGCGTCGTGCCGCGCGAAGAACACAAAGGAGGCTGCGTTACCTTCCAGGAAGAAGTTAGGCGCGCTGAGGGAACTTCGAAGGTAGACCGGAGAAAGAGAGGAAAGGAAGAAAGAAGCAGAAGTAGGAGGAGGTAGAGGACGATGAGTGAAAGACGTCGGGCAACCCCGGCTAACGCCGTATAATACTTCGTAAGTGGCGGTTCGTGGCCCCGGGGGCTGTGGCAATCTTCATAGAGCATCGTCTTCGAGACGTTTTAGGCTCTGCTCGATTAGATGCTCGTTCCGCTTCGCCGGGCTAATTTGTCTTCGAGAACGTTACGCCGGCCAGCCTCTCGCCGTCTTCGTACAGCTAGTTTCTCGCGAATCTTCTTGGCACGACTCGGCTCGGCTCGGACGAGCCTCGTCCTCCAACGATGTTAGCCGGCCGGCCGACCGGCCGGCTGGATGGAGGCCTCTCGCGCGCGAGTAAAAAGCCATGGGTGTGTCGTTTATGCCAGAAGAAGTCGCCGGGATAAAGACGTACGCGAGCGGCGGATAGCTCGCTTACGTCCTGAACGCGGCTCGTAATTTCGTTTGAAGAACGGTACACGCCGGCACGGCCGCGCGGAAATTATTTCACGGTGCTCGCTCTGCGTCCCGTCGAGCAATGCGCCAACATCGGAATTGCAAATTGCACGCAATCATTAAACGGATAGTTGCGGCTGGAGAGAAAGAGAGAGAGGGGGGGGAGGGAGAGGGACGAATAAGAAGGTAGTTTTCCGAATTACCCGCACCGACTGCATCTCGGCTGCAGCCCGACGATCGATCTCCTCGCGAATCACGCTCACATCGAGATCCGATTTCACGCAGACTCGAGGTGCTCCGCGAACGCGCGATCAGCGATCGCCTTATCACCGGCGGAATATCCGGCGGGGGGAGGAGGGCGGGGGTGGAATTTACAGGCGATGCGTGTAACTTTGTCGCCGAGTCGAAACGCCCGCGCCGCAGCCGCTCAAGTAGGAAACGCGCTAATAACGGTGCCGCCGTGCGCGACCGCGGAAATTATTGCCTCGCGTCAGTAACGAATCGCGGTAATAATATTGCGCGCGCAACGGCTAGGAAAAATATACACACGGGGCGAAAGGGGTCCGTCGTCGACACGTCAATGATATAATTTCTATAAACAACAGAAGCCGCGCGGCGCGCGGCGGTGGCGGCGGCGGCGGAAAGGGGGAGCGGGCGGGCAGCGCCAAAGGGGGGTAAGTAGATGATTATTGCCTGTGTGGGTCGCGAAACTAATGTCTCTTCGGTTGCGGCCGGTCGGCCGAGCCGACGCGGTATTTGCTCGCTTACTGAGTATTTGATATTCGTAATGCGCATGAATCATGACCGGGAGGCACCCGGTCGCTCCGCTCGCCGAGATGTGATTATACGGTGTCAGTGACGTATACGCGCAAGGAGCCCCGGCGCTTTGTACACGGCGGCGTATTATTAAGCTGACAATACGTTGGGGTTGCGCTGCGGCCGGCCGATGGGGTCGAAATTCGACTCCCATGCATCATAATGGAGAGACGCGTGCGCTGGGCTGGGTCCTCCATTTAAAAAGTGCTATAATTATACGAGGCCCTTCCGCTCTCTTCCGTCTCCCCGATTGCCTCCGGTCGATCATGCGGAGGAGGGGGAAGGGGAAAAGCCGCGGGGCGTGCGTTCGCAGCGACACTGACTGGTGTCACCGTGAAAAGTCGCGTTTCTCGCGCTTCCGTTCAACCGTTTTTTCATCGCAACAGAGGGTTCGGCTCGAGTGTGTTCGTTTCCTTCACTAAATCGAAGAGAGAATATTCTTAATTTTTTTCATATATCATTTCTTACAAATTGCTGCACAAGTTTTCCGGCGCGTGCAACGCGGCGCTATTGATTGAAAATTAATCTTGCTGACGAAGCTGACGATAAATTCCTCAAGCCTAGAATTCAGTTCTTACGATATAAAAATCACGGAATGATATGAGAGAGAGAGAGAGAGAGAGAGAGAGAGAGAGAGAATAAATGACGATGTTCCTTTCGTAGAGATTCCGTTCGTATACGCCTGCGAATTTAGCCGGAGTATCGGCGAACAATCACAAACGACGAACGGTGCCGACTTCTGCTGCAAGCAGGATCGCGGCGCCGAAAATCGCGCTCCGCGGTCGATTCGACATACACGTAGCGCGCGCTATAAGCCCGCTCAACCGCGGCTTCCCTTCGTCGCGCGTTGTGACAGCGAGCTTTGCTCTCGCAGCTTTTCAGGCTTCGCGCTCCGCGCTGTTACGCGCGCCCGCCTCTAATAGAGAGAAGCACACGCCAAACGAAAGCCGCACTTTGCCGGGGCACCCTGTAATTATAGAGTCCTCTCGCAGCCGCGCCGCGGCTCGTTCCCGCTCGCTTCTTTTCGGACTGAATTAACGCTTGTTAGCCTTTCGCCCCCTCGCACGGCCATTCTCTGTGTACATTTCACATCGCGCGATTACGTTGCCGTTTTTACTTCCGCGAGACATCGTAATTGCGCTGCCGATACGCCGAACAACGGCTGAGTTACACGCCGCGGGAGTTACTCGCCACTTAAGTCCCATTAATTTCCCGCTGCTGTTGCTGCTGCTGCTGCTGCTGTTTCTGCGGGGAAGTTTCCGACGGAAACCGATACGCAGCGGCGCGGGTAAATTCGGCCGCGACAACGACGACGACGAGGCTCGTAAAACGCGAAACCGCGGTCGAAGTGCTCGCTCGAGAACGACGTCGGCTCGAGGGACAATTATCCACGAGGAGACGGAGAAACAGAGATCAAGGCGACACGGCGGGGGAGCGGAGGGGAACGCGTGTTACACGTAAAACTGTTATTGCAACGAGAGGTGTAAGAAAATCAATCGCTCCTTCGCGCTCCAAATCACGCACGATTGTGCCCGGCAGATTTATGGTTTCCTTCCTCCGCGGTTCGACGATCGTTCCGATCCGCTGAACGACTTTCATCCAACGCTCGTTCGACGAGAATAACATCACGCGATAACGCGTAAATTCCTCCCCGACGGATTGAGGGGCGCATTAGGAGATTATCGCGATTTATCGAAGACGTCTATTTATGGACGAGCTGATTAGCGCGGAGAAAATACGACGTCAGAGATATAAAATGAGAATTCCCAGATAACACGGTGAGAGATAACGCTCACTGCGGCTCCCGCGAATCTGCGGGTCTCGCGAGTAGCTGAATCTCGTCGAGCGATTAAGAAACAATTTCGGCGGGACGTCGTCGTCCCGCCGAAATCGTGCGGGGGGTGATTTCGCCGAGGGCGAGTTCTCCGGTCCCCGCGACTGTGAAATGATCGGGGTGCGTTGGCGCTAATTGAATATCGCTCGTGTATGCTTCGCAGAGTGCGCATCGGCTACAATGTTACGCACGATTTCATATCCGCGAGGTGAGAAACCGGTCGAGTCGCTCGCGACGTAACGATCGTTTTCGTTACCGATAACTTATTCGTGCCCGACACGCAATTCGCGATTTGATTCAGGCGGTCGAATTAATTCGCGCCGGGCGCGATAACGCCGATGAATACAAATTAAGCGACTCGGGCTATACGGTGTGCCTCTTAATAGCCAAAATAAATACGGACGAGTAAGGCATCGGGCGGTTAATTGCTAGATAATTATAACGCACGAGCGCGCAGCACGCGACAGTCTCGGTGTTGCTCTTCGAAGGGGGAAAATGACCGACTCGCGGCTCGACTCGCGCGGGATTTATCGTTTCCTATCTTCGTTCATTCCGGCCGGTCCGATCCGCCGCGCGACTTTCATCGACCGTCCCTCGTTACGACAACGCCGATTCCCGATCCCGGCGATGTGACATTCTCCGGACTGTCACCGCGACGATCATCAGCGAGCGGCTAATCGGCCCACGAGAATAAAGCCGGAGTCAGTTCGCCGAGATTGCGCAGTGTTTCCCAAAGAGCGCGCGCGCGATTTCTCGAAGAACCGATCTCGATTTCTGACGAATCTCTGGGACGTCACCAAGTCGACGTCAAAGAAACTGCTCCGGGATGGTCAGGCAAGTAGAAAGTGCGCGTTTCCGCGCACAAATCATAGATGTCGGCGAAGCTGGAAGTGCTGCTTAAAGCTCTTTCAGGGCTTTGTCGAGAAACATCTCGCTCCTGTCGACGCGCCGACAGGATAGCAGGATTCTCAGCAGGAGAGAAATTCGCTCGCTCAATGGGCGAGACCGCTTTGGGAGACACTGCAAGAGCGCGTGGCTCGAATGACAAACGCGCGAGTCTCTCTTCGGCGCTGCAAATAAGCCGATTATCCCTCTACCGGCTCTCGGTAGCACGCGACTGTTCCGTTTCATCTCCCTCGGCCGCCAGCGCGGTCGACGGACCGGCCGGCCGCGCTCGACGAAGTCACTTAATTATCGAGTGGCGTTAATTATCGGACTCGATACGCGAGCGATTAGAAACGTAGCCGCCGAGCGACCGTTTCGCTCAAGTTGTCGTAAAGCGCGCGAGCGTCGTGATAATTACTCGGTTAGCGAAGTCCTCCGGATCGCCAGCACCGCGGCCGCACACGCGTGAAGGCAGAGAGAGAGAGAGAGGGAAAGAACGAGCGGCCACTCGGAGCGTAAACAATCGAGATATCGATCGTTCGTGCACGGACATTGATAATCGGCGCGTTTTAATTATTACGTGGATTCGCGCGAGCGATAAGTCTCACTCGTTTGGACGCGCGAGCGCGCAGCCTCGAGTCTTCCTGGACTGATTTGTCGCGGCCATTTTTACTTATGATGTCAGGTGCGAAGAAATGCGTGTTCAGAACCGCAAAGTATAATTAAAGTAAAGGAATGTATCGAAGAAGTGACACACCTGCGATCGACCGAGCATGTTCGTCAAGTATTTCGAACATTTTCCTCTCGCTCGTGGACAGACAATGAATGAATGCTGTACAATTGATGCGGCAGGAGCATGAGAGACAATCAGACGAGTTGCGCGTCACGCTAATTTCACGATTTACAGATAATTTACAGATGTTTCGGACGAAAGGAAAGCGCGTTCAGGGTATTTCGCTGGTGTGCTCAGTCGGTCGAGTCATTTTTTGGGGAGGAAGGAGGGAGGGTGCAGTGTATTTAATTACTTATTTCTCGACGCATCCTGCAGGGATTTTGAGCACGCATTTTCTCGAGGTGACTGCGACGAGCACGCAGGAGTGCTTAATTAATTCCGCGTTGCGCCAGCGGAGAATCAGGATGGAACCGTCGGCGTGAACGAGCGAAATTTACGGACTGGATTTGCGATACCGTTCGCGTTTCGCGAATATTCCGATCGCGATCAACAGGAGAATTTTCTTATTTCGAGCATCGCTGGCGTCCATTGGCGTGCGCGCGGCGCGATCGATTCGCGTTTGCAATCTGGCCGCGCGCGCTTATAAACACACGCTCGAGCCAACGCACGAACAAGTGGTGATGAATGCTGCGATTTCAGCGTGTCGAATGGGGGAACAATAAATTACTTATTACACGCTCGCGTGGCTCATTCGCCTTATTACGAAAGCGCCTGCGACTTTTGCTCGCCTTCTCGCTCGCTCTCTTTCTCTCCCGCCTTCGCGCGCAGGAGGCAGTTAATTAATTCCCGGCCGCGTTTGCGAACTTGGAAAGCGAAATAAAAAGCGCCGGGGGCGAGCGAGAGATAGCGATCTAGGAAGAGAAATTATTAGCTTCCTAGAAATTCATTAGGATCCGCCGTGGCTTTTACTCTCGCGGCCTTTTCTTTTTTTTCTTTCTCTCCCTCTCCCTCTCCCTCTCTCTCTCTCTCTCTCTCTCTCTCTCTCTGCTTCGTTTTATTAAATCTCACACACTCGGGCGATACGCGGGCGTTATCACGCCGGCGATCTGTGCTCTCCTAATGCTACCGGTAATAATTACATTTGTTTGCGCGCCGGTGAGATACACTTGGCGATATTTATTAGCCCTTATTGTGCCGGGCATTACGGCCATTAGTTATCTCCTCGAGTGCTTTAATTACGCGCTTTCGTAACACGCGTAACGTTGAATTATCGAGCGCCGATGCGTGACGATTCGTGACGGCGGCGGCCGATTTCCGCGTGCCGGCCTGTTCCTCGCCGAACGTCCGAACGCAGCGGGGATGGGTGGGTCCGTGACGCGCGATTTTCGCGGGCGATTAGTCTCGTCATGGAAGAGGACAAACGAGACGGCGCGGCCCCGCCAGCGTCTTCCCGGCTCTTTCTGTCACGGCAATTAATATCACTTCATATTCCGGGCCAGTCGCGACCACGGCGCATAAATTCGCCGGCCGAATAATTTCGTACATAAGTCAACCCTTTCCGCCATAACTCACGCTACCGCGGCGCGGCGCGGCGCGGTGCGGCGCGGCGTGGTCGGGTCCTCCGGAGAGCGGGAGCAAGCGAGAGCATGCTGGTGACTCGCCGGCGGTATGCTAATGACGCGTCGATGCAAATTGCACGCGGGGCGTGCGTGAATCGTGCACGAAATCGGACGAACGCGACGTTCTTCTCCGCGGCGAAAAGAAGCCGAGATGGATGCAAAGCGCGCGGCGTGTGCATTCCGATCGCCGGGAAGCCGCGAAAGTTACTTCCCGGGTAGCGGGCGGGAAAAGGCGACGATCTCTTCGCCTGCTTTCGCAACAACCAAACGCGCCGATCGCGCGCGCTGCTGTGCGACGCGTTAAACAAGGTGCGACGTAAACTGGTTCCGCGGCGTGAGATTCGTACCTGACGGATCGTGGCGGCCGAAGGTGGAAATAGCAGTCGCGGCGATCGGGCTGAAGATGAGGAAGAAGAAGACGAAGAGAGACGGGAGAAAAGCGATAACAATAAAAGCGAGAAAGAGGGGGAAGAGGGATTGCAGGGCCACAAGAAATTAACGCGAATCGGGGATATATAATTATTATACGGATTACACATCTCCCTCTCTCTCTCTCTCTCGGAGTTCAGCAGAGAAGCAAATTGCGATCACGAGGATTCGCACGGCAGAGGATCGATCGGTTCAACATTCTTCGCGTTTATCAATATTTATCGCGCTCGCCAGAGCTTTTTTGCCGGGGCGCGGAAGGGGCAAGGCAAACACAGCGCGCGCCGCGGGCAATATTTTTCTTAAATCTTTCCTTCCGCGCGCGCACGGGATCGTCGTCGGGTCTCTTCACGGTTCGCCGGCGAAGTCTGACGCAGCTGTTAAATCCGGCGATTTTTCCATCGCCCGTAAGAATTCTTGGCAAGCTCCGAGCTTGGCCGAGCGGACCGGCGAATGATGAGAGGTTGAGAGAGGGCGGCCGGTTATTCATGCGCCATAGCGTAAGTTTCAGTCGTATCTCTCGCTAGATTACCTACTGACGTATGGCTACTGTTACGTAAGGATGCAGGAAATTGGCGGTTACGCGCCATGGCCGTAAAGGTGCCGGCGCGCCATATCCGCGTCTCGAGCACATCTCTCCGATGCGAAAGTAACATAACACACACGTGAAATCATCGTCCGCGAGATATCGTAACAAAGCCCCGGGCTTTACTATTGTCATCGTCATTTCTCGAATACTAGCGGCAGGTAGCGGAAAGCGCTGCGCCGACGCGCAAACTCGACGAGCGGAATCTATTCCCCGCCGACGAGACAACTCGAGAGGATGCTCGCATTTCTCACTTCAGCGGCGGCTTTCGTCCGTTCCCCTTCGTTATCTATCGTTGCGCATTTGCATTCGGGGGCAACATCTCACCGGCCGACGCAGCGGCCTCTCCTTCTTCCCGTTTCTCCGACGTGGCCGCTTTCAGGCTGCTCTCGGCAATTTTCCACGTTGAACCCTCTCGAGTAACGATATCCGGGGGAGCAAGTGTGTTTTCCATGCCGCGATATTATAATAATAGTGGCAGCGGTAATAATAATAATAACATCGCCGTCTTTATTATCAGAACAAAAGACGAGCCGCGCCGCGCCGTAATAGCCGCTTTACGATACCATTTCCGCCCACGAGCGCGCGCCACATCGCCGGAATATCTCTCTGGGCTATTAGTACTACCTTCGCAAAGTATACTCCCGTTGCACGGAGAGTTACTCCGCTCTCGAGCGCACTCTCGGACGACTCGTCCGCAACCGGCCATTCCCAGACATCCTCGGCACCGACGCCGAGGGCGTCGGCAAAAGACGACATACTCGCGCGATCGCCTCGACGAGAAGTACCATCGTTCGTTGTAGCAAACCGCGGCAAAATCGTCGCTCATCCTCGAGGAGAAATTTCCGACGAAATCTCATCTCACGTTGTAGACTTGGAAAAATGGCCGATTCCGTTGCCAGCTTGTTACCGCGCCCCCATTATGAACGAACCCGACAGTTTCCGATTATTCTTCTCGCTGAAGTGAACTGGGATATTCGCGAAACGTCGGGAACTAATCCACGACGGACGCTACCGAGCCGCGAAGCAAACCGAGAAATATTCAAGAAAATATCGCGCGGACTGAAAAAATCACGCGTCGTTGCTCGAGCAACATATCGCGCAGCCGCAGTCGCTGGCAAGCCGGATCGTCGAGCATCGAATTGATCGGCAGCCGTGCGATTTGCTCGATCCGTTGAGAATACTTGCCCGAAAGAGTCTCCTGGAGACTCATCGATCCCGCCGGCTTCTCACAGTCGCTTCTCACAATCCCCGAGCGAGTCTTGAAAACTCACCCCCGCGCGTGGTCTCGATCGCCGATCGAAAGCCGCTGCCGATCTTCGACAGCCGAGGAGGAGCTTCGCCGAGCCACCTGTCCTCGCGAGCCCACCTGAGCGCGCGCGTCGCGAGAAATGAATCACATTATCGGCCGACCGGCCGACGGCCGCGCGCGGCGATAGTCGCGTCAGAGTCGCCGAGAGAGAGAGAAAAAGCCGATAAAGCCACGGCAGGCGACAGGCAGTCTAGCGATACGCGGCCGAACGCCGCTTCTCCTTCCGCGTCGCTCCGCGGCGCGCGTTACGTTACGTTGCGTTGCGTTGCGTTGCATTAGCCACGCGTGTGTGCGTGCTCGCTCCCGACTCTTTGCCGCGCGACTCTTTCCGTGCTGGCTGCACACCACACCACGCTTCTAGAATACTTCTGCCCGCGGAGACGAGCGCGCGTGTATCGATCGCTCGTTTCTACTTCCAGCCAGCTTCTCCGCGTGATTAAACGTCTCCTGCGGGCGTATCCGGCTCGCGCCGCTCCTCCAGCGAGCGCGCGAGCGAGCCGCGGCTAACTTGAGAGGGTGACTCATGACGCGGCTCGCGGGGCAGGGGGGAGGTGAGACAGGGGACAAAGCATTATTTATTATGCACTCGGAGACACTCTATCGCTTGAAATGCGATAAGGGACGTGTACAGATAAAATGTATGGATCGTTCTGGGGAATTGAGCAATATTGCAACAATTTGAGACAGCGTAGTCGAGTAATTGGTAAATATGAAACACAGAGAGAGAGAGAGAGGGAGGGAGGGTGGGGGGCGTTTCTGATGCAACGGTGCGTGTCGACAGCGAGAAGAAAGGTTGCGTCACGTTTTTTCGGCGTTTTTGAGCTCCGAGCGAAACAGGCGACAGGAGAGGCATCTTCGCCGGATTTTTCACTCGTCGTTTGCCGGAAGCAGCGTAGAGGTGCGAAACGACGCGGCCTTTTCGCGATCGATTCACGCACTTTGCTCGCCGCGGTAACGGGACTCTCCCGCGGGAAGGAAACATCGTTGTCGCGACGGTGTTTTCGGCGCGGCCGTAATTCGCCGCTGAAACGACGAACGCTGTCAGGCCTGTCGTTATTATTAGCGCTGTCGTTGCGCGGCGGACTCAGCGGAACTTTGCGTTGCGCTTTATGAAAGAAGCTTCTCCGCTTCGCTTTGACCCCTCGCCCCCTCCCGTGCTCCGGATATCAAAATATATATTTGTTGCGCGATGAGGCCATCGTCTCCGGCTCCGTGACAATCGCGATTACTACGCCGCGATCGACACAATCGATCTTTTCTTCACCCCGATGACGCGCATTGTCGCGCGTAAAACGTATTATTGGTCGTTAGCGCCTTTGTCAGTCGCTAATTGAGTGCCGCGCGCGATTCTATTGTCCGCAAATTCCACGAGATGTCTGTCGGTTATCCTACGCGCGAAATCAATCGATCGCGCGCGGCGCGATCGAAAAACAATGACTCACCGCGCCGGTTTTAGAGCGTAAGCGTTAGCCCATGAAATTGTTGCCACTTACGTAGCGCGAAGATTCGCGTTTTATCAGACGTTTCCCGATAAGCGGCACTGGTTACCGCTGCGCTTTTCAGCCTTCGGGCTATTGTTAGCGAGCCCAAAGATACACGCGCGTTGATCTAAAAGAGAAGGAGGAAAAGAAACGTGAAAAAAAAGGAGATAGCGCGTGACTCACACGTTTTATCGCGCGCGTCCGCGGAAGCCGGACATGCGCGGATTCCTCCGCTATCACCGTAAGCCGTGTGCCGATTTAATCCGTACGTGATTGTTAGCCGGAGGTAACCATCTCCTCGATGAACGTCGCTCATCGAGTCGCGCTTTTCGCGCTAGCAAGCGACGACTGGTTTCGTGCGCTCGCGCTGCGGGAGAAGAAGAGAAGCGGAAAAAGAACGCGAGTCGCGCTCGGAAGGGAGAAGGAAGTACGCTTTTACCGTCGCGCGAGCACGCGTGCTATGCATACGCAGTAATGCCCTGTCCTCTGCGTTGCAAATCAAGAGCAAAGTTTGCCGAGCGTGCGCGATTATCCTTATCTATGAAATTAGTCATCGCGCTTTAATGTAACCACACGATCGTCACGTTCTCCACCTTGAAGTCATTTTAGGCCGCTGTGTTGGAAGCGTGCGCGCGCGCGTGCTTCTACGACCCAGTTTCGCGGCGGAAAACACTCACGCGGCACCTGACGCACGCAGAAAATAAGTCACCGTCGGCACAGCAGCGAGCGAGCGAAGCCGAGAAAATCCGCGCGACGCGACGCGACGCAATAAGTTGGCCGCGCGCCGCTTTTTGCTGCCGCGATCTCTCGCACGCGGCGGTGACTGTAACCGTCGCGGACACGCTGACGTTTGCCAATGCGACGGTGGAAAGCGATGTGGTCGTTAACATTGGCCCGTATTCCCTCCCGTTGCGGTTGCGTTACGCCGACTTTTTTATCTCGATTATCTAACGTTCGACGGGATTATCCGAAGCTTGGCGCGGTAACTTATGCAGCGCACAAACGCGCGCGCGCGCGCGCGCGCACACACACACACACACACACACGTACACATACATACATACACCGTCTCTATAATCACTGAAATTAAATTGCGCGGAGCTTGCTGGATTTATGATCGAAATGCGAGGCAAAAAGCGGCAAATCGAGAGTCGCACGTTAGGCGATAATTGCGTCCAACTTTTCTCATTTCACAATCCCGACGATTACATTTTTGCGTAATGTATAAGCTGCAACTTATTGTGCGCCTTCCGCGAGATACGATTATTTAGCTTATCAGCTTCGCTAGCCACGACTCACAGCTCTCACGCTTCTTATCGCGGCCTCTGATTTTCCAGCGACGCGCAGATTCAGCCGAGTTGCTTTTCTTTCATCGCGAGAGAGCTCGCTTTCCCACGCGGTCTCGGTACTTAATGAGTGACCGAGAACAATTAATCATCGGACTATTAAAGAGGAGCGCCCCGCGATACACCGCGTCGCGCTCCTCTCTTTCCGTAAGAGTGCCTGTGCGCACGCATGTATACACGCACACCACGCACTACTCATCGGCCGATCTTGGCGCGCGAATCCGCGCCCATCCGCGAGGCGCGTATCCGCGTTTAATATCCGCGCGTCGCTCATCCGCGCGGACAAAGGCAACGACGTTCATATTTCACGGGCCAAAGGCCTACCAATAAAGGGCTAACCGCCCGCCACGCGTCCTTTTGTGGCCGGCTACCCATTGTTTCTCTCGCCGGCGACGTCTAATCGGACAGAAGCCTCCGCGATCTCGCTCGGCCGGCCGGCCGGCCGGCCGATGATGCCTGAAAATCCGCAGCCTACTCGACGCGAGTTACGCCGGAGAGTGGTGCGCGAGTGCGCCGCTGGAGAAGAAAAAAGATCACGGCACGTGCGGCCGCCTCGCACGTGAGCGCGACGACGATTAAGGACGCGCGCGACGAGCCGCGCTGCGCGCGTTTTTCACGGCTGAGCTGCGGCCGCCGCGGGCCAACTGTTTCATTGACACTCGCGCTCGCTCTTCTCGCCGCGCTGAATATATCCAGCCGGGCCGAAACGCGCGACGAACTTCGCGCCCCTTCGACCCCCGGAATCAGCGAATGTTGGCGTCTATCGACATCATCACACCTGCTCCCGCTCGTGGAAATACGCGCTCGCTCGCGTCTGCATCCGCGCCAGAGATTCAGCCCGGCAGCCGAAAATCGTCGGCCAATCGTCGAGGCGGCTGATGGGGAGTGGGTGGCGGGTGGAAAAATGCGAAACATGGCGCGGAAGGACGGCCTGTGTCGCCGAGCGCGTCGGCAAGCGGGGAGGGGGGGGAGGGGGTTCAAACTGGTTCGCGAATGTATGCAAATAGAAATGTAATCTGGTGTCAGCGGCGCGACCAATAATGTCAATCAAACGCACTGGTGGCCGAAAGCCAACAATGGGGAATTGGCGAGCGAGTATATGGCCCAGAGCGAATATGCAGTATGTAAATGTTGTCATATCAATGGGGATCTGCATATGGATGCACGCCAGATATACCGGCCAGTGCACTGTTTCTCTCTCTCTCTCTCTCGCTCTCTCTCTCTCTCTCTCTCTCTCTCCCCCTCCCTCCCTCTCTCTCTCTCTCTCTCTCTCTCTCTCTCTCTCTCCCTGCTGACACGCGCGCGCTTTGGCGACATGTGCACTCGGTTTAACTGCGACCGCGCCACCCCCGCGCTCTTTCATGATGTCCGTCCACCCTCCGCGTGATTTTCGAGAATCCGCGAACGCGTCTTTCATTTAGCCGAACGCGGCCATTTATCGCGCGGCATTTACGCACACTCGCTCGGCGAGTTCATCGGGAAACACGGGTACATGGCGGGTACATTCAAATGACGAGGAGAGCGATTTCATCGGAGAGACCTTTGGAGCGGTCGAGTGACATTCGTAGATATTCGTCTCGACTTCTCAGTCAGGTTTTATTCGATTGCGCTCGACGGGGAGAATCCTTCATCGACCGTCGTCGTTGCGCGCGATTCTTACAGCCACTGGTTCTGGAGGTATTCGCGTAAAAGACGATCGGTTATAGATATTTAATTCAATTTGATATTTCGGCCGGACTGACGTATTTTCTGGATCTTCCGTCGCGCAAACGGCGAGACTCGCCTCCGTGAATTCAGCTCGCCGCGCGGCGCCGCGAGCGATACGTCTTTTAATCATCCCGCTCGCACGAATACAACGCGACATTTTTCCGAGGCGAGGGGAAGCGCGCACGAGGAATAACCGACGCATATAGTTGGCGCATGTCCGCTTAAACCCCATTGTTTCGCATTGATCACTAGTTTCCACGCGGCGCTCGCCGTTTCAATCGCGCGTCCTCCCGTTTTATTCCGCACCTGCGCGTATCCCGGGACGTTATTAAAAACATAGCGAGGCATTGAAAATATTTTCCATCGCGCTCCGTTGCGCCCCCGTATAGTCATCTTTTTCTAGTAACACGTTGCAAGTTACGGGCCGCCTGCCTCCCTCCCTTGCTCCCTCTCCCTCTCTCTCTCTCTCTCTCTCTCTCTCGCTCTCTCTTGTTTGCTGTTGTTTCGGATCGAGTTAATCCACGGGGAAGCGCCGGGAGCGAAAACCGCAGCAAAAATGAGACTCGAAATAACCAAAGAGTGGAGGGCTCTCCCCGCCGCCGCGTCCCGCGCAAGCGCGCGCGTTATTGCGCGAAGTGCTTTTTTACAAATATAACATCGCCGTGGTAGTTTTGCTGCATTTGAGGCCGCGCTCAAGTGCGCGTTAATAAAAAGCGAGCGAGCGAGCGAGCGCGAGTATCGAGCGACTCGGGCTCGTCGATATCTCAATTTTCCGATCGGCCGTCGCCGCCGCGTCGCGCCCGCGCCGCCGTTTACGAAGCAATCGCCACGGTCTGATCCCGCATACGGGACGCAATACGGCGTCTTGTGCGGTTCGCATTAGATTCAGAACACTGAATAGAACGGGCACGACGGCCGATTGGTTTGCGGTCGCGCATCCCTTAGTAATGAGCCTCGCAGATGGCACGTCTCAGGAAACCCATTAGAACGATTCTAAACACCGCGGCCAATCTCCGCGTGCGCGCCGCCGCGCCGCGCCGCGCCGCGTCGATATCGGGAATCGAATGATACCCGGCCGATCGCCGGCGTTCGGTTTATTAGCTATCGCGCTTACCATACACGCTTCCGTATACGCGCCTCTGTGATTAACGATATGACCAAAGTGACCGTCCGAATGCACGTGTGACGTCACTTTTCTCATCATCAGACCAGAGGCAAGCCCGCTCGATATTGACCCATCAAATTCGTCGCGACGTGATGTACCTCTTCCCTCAGATCGCTCTGTCGCGCGTTGGCCACGTGACGTAAGTGATGACTACCGTACTCACCTGCGATGGGAGGGGACAGAAGTTGTGGTGGAACAGAAGTTGTGGAACGAGGAGAAGGAGGCGGCGAAGGAGGAGATGCGAAAATCAAGACACACTTTTTGTTAAATGCTCTCATTCGGCGTGTGTTCACATTTATTCAATAAAAAAATCAAAACGTACAATAATGATGCGACGACGCATAGCGGTCGCCGTCGCGATCGACGTTGCATAACGTTACGATATATCGATAACTATATAAAAGTGAAAAAATCTGTACAATGAAAGACATGCGGGTAGCGGAGAGATGCCCCCGTCCCTTTGCGTACCCCCATTGGCCGACGTCGCGCCTCGTAGGCGCCGTGTCACGAGAGAAACGAGCTTCGAAGGATAAGAGAAGAACGGAAGAAAACAAAAATAAAAAGGAGAAGGGAGAAATTGTGCATTAAAGTCGGCTCGTTGCAACGGCATTTAAAGGCGCCCCGTCGACCGGCGGTCGGGCAACGGACGCGAGAACGATTCGTAAAAAGTAATCGACCACGGGGAGAGTGATAATAATTACAAAAAAAGATTACGATTACAATAATGATAATAATAATAATAGTGATAATAATAATAATTACTGTAGTAATAATAATAATGAAGAAGAAAAAGAAGAAGAAGAAGAAGAAGAAGAAGAAGAAGAAGAATGCTATTATAGCAGTATTAAAAAGTGATATAAACGCAGTAATCTGTATCGGAGTCCCCTCAAGTATCTCACAAATCTCGTCAACGGAAGGGTGATCGCTCGATTACGCTCTTAACATCGTCGATAATCAACCGAACAGACTTATCAGACATTTTCAGCAATAGTAATAATAATTATTATAATAATAAAAATCAGGGATGAGATAATAATAATAAATTCTTAATAGATAGTAGATAATAGATAATAATAATAATACACGTCCGCGCACATATATATATATATATATGTGTGTATATATATATATATATATAGTACTCTTAAAATCATACTCAATAAAATTAATAACATGAAAAATTGTCATAAACTAAAATCAAAAGTAATCAATAACGTACTGCCTGTAATGACTTAAATAACACAGCATCGTATGATTAGGTCCGCGCGCGTCAGACACGCGTCGGCTACCCCCCTTTCTTCTCTCTCTTCCTCCCTCTCTCTCCCTCTCTCTCTCTCTCTCTCTCTCTCTCTTTCTCTCTTTCAGTTTTTCATACCGTCGCTCATCGCTCTCTTCAATTCGCTCGAAATAATCGGAAGCGACCCTCGAGCGTGCGACTTCGCGAGAGAAGCCGAGGCACCTACCGACGATCGCGAGACCATATGTTCGATCATAAAAGTAACTTTGATAGAACGCGAAAGTGTAGAAGAGAGCGCGAGGAGGTAAAGAAGTGGAGGAGGATGAAGAGGAAGAGGAGAAGGAGACGAAAGGTCGGAAGGGACGAAGGTACGAGAGATTCGAAAGCGAAAGAGTCTCCGCACTCTCGTGCGGATTACGCGGCAACCTCGGCTGCAGTCGCTATTCCCGTCGTAGAAGACGGGAGGAAATGGGGAGACAGGAAGAGAGAACTCGGGACCTCTGCTTGCTCTCCTACGTGCCTCAAGAGCACTCTCGGGCCGCTCGGAGGGCGACGCAGTTCGCGTCTTAAGCCGAATCTTAATTGGAGGCGAGTCGAGAAACAAGAGAGAGAAAAAGAAAGTGAGAGAGAGAGAGAGAGGGAGGGAGGGAGAGATAGAGAGATAGAGAGAGAGAGAGAGAGAGAGAGAGAGAGAGAGAGAGAGAGAGAGAGAGATGAGCAAAGTCAAAGTGAAGAAGACACGAAGAGTGACGAAGGAGCGAGAAGTGGGTCGTTACGAAAGAATGGAAACAGTCGAGATTGATAGAGAGTAGATAGAGAGATGAAATTAAAAGAAAAAAGTAAAACAAAAAACAAATAACAGTACCGCTCTTTTTTGCTTAAATCTGCGCACTAAGGGGGGAGATTATTATTACATAATACCATATACTTGTATAATATATCACGTGACCGCCGTACATCTTCCGTCCAATCACTCGCGTCGGGAGAGTCGAGAAGCAAAATGAAAAATACATTATCTACATGTGCGTCGTTAGAGAAGGGAAAAGAAATGAAAGAAAAGTCGCGCGCGTGCACACGCACCTGCATTCACCCATCCACCCACCCAACCATACGTATGCGCGCACACATACACACACACACATACACACGTGCATACATACATACATACGCGCACACGCTCTCTTTCTCCCTACCACATATATATTGGTAGAAGGAAGAAGGAAAAAAAAGAAAGCACCTCAAGCGTCGTGCAAGCGCTCGCATCATTTCTCTCCCCATTTATTTGGTCGCTTCTTTGGATTGGTCAGCTGGACGAAAATTGATCGACGAGTTGTATTGTCTCTTTGTCTCTTTACTGTGCTTTGCTTTCTGTCTTTTTTTCTCTTTTTTCATTTTGTATCTATATCGTCGTGCATACGCGTAAGATCCTTTCACAGTGTCTTAATTGTCTTACTGATTTCGTCTCCTACCTTTTTTCTTTTCCGCTCCCTCCCTCCCTGTCCTCTTCTCTCCTCTCTCTCTCTCTCTCTCTCTCTCTCTCTATCTATCTATCTATCTATTTCTATCTTTCTCTCTCTACACGTCATGCACGTGTTGCAATTTATTTGCAGTCCAGGCTCTATCACAAGTCAGCTGCGAGCTTTACATACGACTTGAGAAACCCACAAGAAAGAGATATTGTGAAAATTTCTACGTTTCATTATCTCGAATATATTATTATTCTCTTTTCTCTCTCGTTTGTTTTATTCTCTTCGTTCTTCTTTCATTCAAACACACACACACACACACCACACACACACATACATACACACCCTCATACATTCAGTCGATTCTCCTCACTGCTGCTCTTTCTCTCTCTCTCTCTCTCTCTCTCTCTCTCTCTCTCTCTCTCTCTCTCTCTCTCTCTCTCTCTCTCTCTCTCTCTCTCTCTCTCTCTCTCTCTGATTCCTCCGATTGATCAATCCATTTCTATGATTCTATTTTCTCTTTCGCGCGCGGACAACGAATAGATCTCGGCGGTCTGTATGGTCCACGGGACATTTGGCTACAAGTAACGCATTTCATAGGCATTTAGAATTGTTTGCGAGCTTCATGCTATTTCAGGTGGAGCACGAAAGATTACACAGCAAAGGGATACAGGCGAAAGCGGCCCACAGAGTATGACTCGCTCGCTATGCCGCCGGCTTTTCCTCGCTCCTCGCGTGGGACACGCGGCTTGTTCGAGAGCGATGTGAAACACGTTCTCTCTCCTCCTCTCAAGAAAGAGAGAGAGGGACTCAACGAAAACAGAGGCGGTCAATTTGCACACATATCGCATATATTTTCGAAATTTCGTGTGACAGATATTATACAGATTATAAAGAGCTGGACGAAATAAATAATGTCGGCGCGATCGCCCGCGCGAATCGCGAATCGTCGGGCGAGACGGAGACACGAGCGAGTCGTTTCGGTTGGCCTCGAGAAAAGCGGGCTTTCTGAGTGGCACGGCGTCAAACGATCGACCTAAACCGGCTACTTTACGGAGAACGCGAAACCGTGGGCGACGGTTGGCACCTGACTGTGGCTGGAGCGACAGAGTAATCGCGCGAAGGTTCCCTTACTTCTAGACACGAGTAGTAGTACACATCTCCGAAGAACGTACAACAGTCATTTTATGGCAAACTTATACAGTCTGAGCAAATGAAATTTCTCGTTAAGATCTTAGACGATTACAATAGTATTAAAGGGGCAAGGGGTACGCTTTCGCGCGTGTATGTGTGTGTGTGTGTGTGTGTGTGTGTATGAGTGTTGTAAGTGTGTGTGTGTGTGTGTGTGTGTTGAATATACATATGCCAACTTACATATATATATATGCGTGTATGTGTGACTCCGTGTATAACATGTACGACGAGCTCTGCTTTCGATACACTCAAAATATATGTGTTATTTGAACCGGGGCTCGCCCGCTCGTTCATTCGTTCGTTCGCTCGCTCGCTCGTTCATTCGTTCGCTCGCTCGCTCGCACGCTCGCTCGATGTGAAAAGTGACGTCGATCGCAGAGAAGAGATCGCAACGCGAGGGAACGATCGATCGCGCAACTGAGTCACTCGCCGTCCCTCGCGCGAACGCGGCCCGCCCCGGTTGAAATACTGCTGGAAAGATCAAGTATCTCCTGTGCGCGTTACGGCGTACTACAATAATTTATTACTGGTAGAAGTGGTGTTACAATGACGAGCGTCTTTCGATCGAGGGCGCGACGCGCCGGCTCCGTCGTTCGCTCGCTCGTGCACACACCGAGCGATGTCCTCCTGTAGGGGAATCCTGTGGTGAGAAAAAAGTGGACGAGAGCGCGAATTCGACGGAGCGTCGACCCCCGATATGCAGCTCGAATGTTTGACACCTCGGGATCGCGGTTACAGAAGAGGCGAGAGAAAAGCGCCTCTAAGGAGAAAGGAGGGGGGACTAATCGATTATTTAAAAAACAAAAAATATATATATATATATATTTGTAAATATATATATATGTGTGTGTGTATAGATATCTATATATATATATATATAATATGTATGTATTATTATATATGTAGAAGGGGAAATCTCGATCTTATAGAAAATACGCGTCGTTAAACAAAAATACACGAATCTCAATGGTTGGTCCGATAAGACTAGTCGATTATCTCTTTACAGCGCCGGGGAGTTTAAGAACTCGAGCCTTTACACTTTATGCGCGCAACGAGTATATACTAACTAATAATATGATAATAAAAAATAAAAATAATAATCATGAATAATAATAACGATCGGTGATCGTAATAGTACGTCGTAGATGATTAATGAGTGCGAACGCAGCGATAAACAGTTTTCGTTGTTATAAACCTATCTATCCGAGTAAGATCGCTACAACAACGTCGTTATCCCTCGTCTTCTCTTCTGAATAATGTTTCTCTCTCTCTCTCTCTCTCTCTCTCTCTCTCTCTCTCTCTCTCTCCGTCTCTCTAATTGCTTTATAATTCTATACTTTGTGTAACTGAGATTTACGGCCAATCGAGCTTCGATACCGTCCGTTCTGGCGGACCGTGCTGAGCGCCGAGTAGAGAAAAGAAAAACAGAAACGAAACTCGAAAGGAAATTCGAGAACGAGAGACGACAGGAGGAGAGACGAGACGACTGCTCGTGCGCGCGGACGGGCGGAAGCGAACGGCATCGGGCATTGAATTCGCCTGACGTACAATCGATATCTCCGGGAGATCATGTGAAAGATTCTTTAATGAGATAATATTATTAACGTTACGATTACGAACTAGGATGCGCGCGTGCACGCGCTCACGAACACGTATATTACGAGAGAGGAGGATTAAGGAGGGAGAGTAAAGTGAAGAAGTGGAAAGTAAAGAGCAGGAGCGTAGAGACGCAGAACGAAAGACGAGACGAAAGAAATCCGGTGAGAGAGACAGACGCGAAACTGTAATTCCGCAACTTCGGCAACGAAGAGTACGTCAGATCATGTCTCCAAGGGGGACTTTCTTTTCTCTTGCTCGTAAGAAGGGAGGGGAGGAGGGCAAAAGGGGTAATAGTATATAGTATTCGTATAATTATTATTCGTTATAATAGTCGGATATTTTATTAATAATTACGAGATCACAGTGACGCTTTGACGCGCGGGGATCTCGGGTGGGCGGGCTGTCTCTGCCGCTGGTTCCGTTGCTTTCGGTTCTGCCGCTGTATTTTTTCTTTTTCTTTTCTTTTCTCTTTTGGTTTTCATCTCGTTACTAGGCTCGATAGGGCGAGGAGGGGCGTCGCGCGTCTGTCGCGCAGGATCTTTAGATTCCAGCAACGCGAAGAGACCGGCTCTCTCGTGGAATACATGCAGCTTGTCGCGTAACTTCTCTTCCCCGTCCGCCATTGTGTTGAGGAGCGCGCGGAAATTTATCTTTATTTATTTATGTTGCCCTCGACAAGTGAGGCAAATCGACAGCCTGCCCCCCACGATCCACATAGTCACAGTTACAGCTTATTTCTCACCTTGGACCTATGTTCTTCGACCTCCATCGATCTCGAAGAACCGCCGTTTCTCCACCTCCACCATAAACATCACCTTCCCGCTGTACTTTCTCTCGGGGTTCGAGCCCCATCGAAATATACGACTCTGTCCGCGCACGCACGCACGCGCACACACACACACACACACACACACACGCACGCACGCACGCACACACACACACATACACACACACACACACACGCACGCACGCACGCACGCACGCACGTACACTCACACGTCACACATACACCACACACACGCGCGCGCGCACACGCACACATACACGAAATGGATTATCATCTCTCGAGAGAAACACAATATTTCGATTATCCCCAAATATATACCATTTAAAATATATATATACTTCTTTTGTGTATATATATATATACACACACATATATATATATATATATATACACGCGTCTTGCGTTATATAGATATAATTTTATATTTATATGTGTTTATCCATATATAATTACTATATTTTCAATATGGCTGACTACTACCTAAGAGTTTACCGTTTCTAATTGGTAATTAAACCGAAGAGAAAAGAAACGGAGAAGTTAAAAAACAAAAAAAGAAGTGGAGAACCGGAAAAGAAACAGCAGTCCGTTAGTGCGTTTACGGCCCCGAAATAAGCAGCTATGTACATGCGCCTTGTTTTCTCACTTTCAATTTTCCTCCGACGTACATACACATTCACATATATATATATATATATACATATATATATATGTATATATATATATTTATTTATTCCTTGTCTCTTTCTTCGTCAGTTTCTTCCCCTCTCGCCAAGGAGGCCAAACGGCGAGGGTAGGGGGAGTGGGGGCTCGCGAATTCGCTGTGCCTTTTTCCCTATCTACGGAGTAAAAGGATTAAATGCGTGGCTGCGACCCTTTTTAGGCCGACTCGCTGCAGGAAAACGGGAATTGTCCCTTTGGTCGGAATGCAACAACCACCACGAGAGAAAGAGCTCCTTTTCTCAATTCTCGTGGCCCTCCCTGCGACAGACGACAAACGAACACTACTTATCATATCAATATGTATACACACGATAATCTTGTACCATTGCGTGCTCTCTCCGTGAAAGGAGCAAGCGGCACAGAGGGAACTCGATCCGAATTACATCGGAGATTCTAATGGCGGGAACGGAACGCCGCGCCGGACCCGGATCCATCACGTGCTCTCCTTTGCCGCGATACGGCGCTGTCAACGATTCCAAACAGCTCATGCGAGCCCTCTTGATCGGCGCGAGACACCTCCGATTGGTAATTTTGATTTGTGCCGATTTCGGGAGACAAATTGCCGCGAAATTGCGAATACTCCTTGACGGAATTAGAATCTCACGACGGAACGTGCGTTTCCGAATCACGGTGCCTTTTATGCCGACGCGACATTTCCTTACGCGACTAACACTCGAATTGAATTTTACTCCTCGCGTGTTTGCGAAAATCCCCGCTCAAAATTGAAATGGCACAAAGTGTGTTTCCGATCCCTCGAGATTAATTTCGCTAAACAGCGGCGCATTCGAAAGCAATTGCGCCGGATCCGACCGGGTGATCCGTATGACCCGCGGGAATAGATCTGAGTTCCCGACAATGAGCGGTGACTCGCGAGAAACACGACAGAATGTAGCGATACACGATGAAAAGTACCAAGATTCTAAAAATTCGTGTCGAGATCAGAACGGCGCAAAACGCCGGCGATTCGCCCCTTGAACGGTCTCGTAATCCTTCAAATCTCTCTCTCTCTCTCTCTCTCTCTCTCTCTCTCTCTCTCTCTCTCTCTCTCTCTCTTCATGACACTACTTACTCGCTTCTTTAGAGATTGCTTTTACGCGTTACACGAACGTTTATTGACTCTCCAAAAAGCCGCTCCCGCGGAAACGTCTGGCGAGGAATCGCTTATCTTCAGGTGACGTCGATATATCTCACGCGTGCATTTACCTCGAGACGCGGCCCTACGAGGCGGTAGGGGCAAAAATCTGTATGTATGTATGTGTGTGTGTGTGTGTGTGTGTATGTGTATCGCCTATAAATAAATACTATAGTCTTACACACTGGAATACCTCGACGGACAACGTCACGATCCTATCAATAAGGAGATAAAAAGGGAAAAGGCGATAGATTGCAATCGGGGCGAAGAGTAAGCGCGGCTCGCAGGGGACGAGTGCGTGCACAGAACACAGAAGCCTCGATAGTTTTGATCTCAGTCTGTGTGGCCAAGCGAGAAAACCCGAAAACACACGTTTCGCATCTCCTCGCTCACCAAATCAGCCTCTCTGGTCTACCGTTTCAGCACTGCAGGCAACCTCGAAGAAAACTCGCGGAACGAGGAAAGTGATTCCGTTCGCTCGCGAGAATTGAGACTCTCTAGATCGCGCGAGCGAACGTGAAAAAAACAGCGAGATGACCGAACACCGGCTGAGATCCGCGCCAAGTTCGAGATCGAAAATTACATTAGGACGCGCGCAAACAGAGCGACGGCTAAGTACCGTCGACGTCGTCGGTAAATGCGAAGCAGAATTGCGAAGCGGAGGGAACCGCGCGGAAGAGCGAAAGTAGCGAGTAGAGAGAGAGAGAGAGAGAGAGAGAGAAAGGGGGAGGGGGGAGTGAGAGGAAGGGAGAGGAGGGAGGGGAAAAGAGAGTGAATGAGTTAGTAAGTGAGCGAGGGAGTGAGTGAGTGAGTGAGTGAGTGAGCGAATGAGTCGAGAAACAATTCGCAGACAGGCGGGAAAAACGAGAGGCAGAAGGGTGGAAAGAAGAGTGAAGAGAAATATAGACAAGTTATTAAGAAAGGACACAGGGGAAAGAGGGAGCTGCTCCTTCCGATGTGCCGCGAAAGGCGTCCTGCATGCGACCAGGGCCGCCACTAATAGCTAAGCTACCGGAGATCATTTGAAAACTGTCCACGGGACTCGCAGCTAGCCAATTAAGATGCCGCGATCCTCGGCCTATCGATTATCTACTTTAACTATTAACACGTCGACTTATTACTGAGTGCTCGCGTGATTACTTTAGATAAATCCTCTATAAACACGCATACGCACATGCACAAACATACACACACACACACACACACACACACACACACGTACACGCACATACATACACACACATGCACGCACGCACGCACGCACGCACGAACGAACTCGCAGGTTGCTCCTCTGTCTGCCTCCACCTTACGCGTCCTCGCTCGTCTCTCTCCTTCTATCATTTCTCAACATTTTTGGAATTCACGTCACACCCCTCTCTCGACGTCTCCCTCTTTCTTCCTTTATATATATGTACATACATTCCGTCGGCACCGTAACGACATCTTGCGAGGTCCGATCGACCGTCTAGTGATAACTCCGCGCGCTCCCTCATCGAGTCCCATTTCTCTCCAGCGCGGTATCGTCGAAGGCGTCTCTCTCGAGGTCTTTCGCGGAGGATGCTCTTCGTCGTCTCTCTTTCTCTCTCCCTATTTCTCTGTCCTCTCGATCTCTCCCCAAGCAAGTGCCTCACCGACGAAAGCGTACCTCGCGAAACGTCACGCGGCGTGACGTCATTAAAAAAGAAAAAAAAAAAAAGAATCTCGCTCGAGAATCGGCCGAACACGCCGATGGTGTCGGCCGGAAGAGAGGTCGCGTTATCTACAACAAACCGCTCACACCGAAGAATCTCTCTCTTTCTCTCCCTTTCTCTATCAGCGAGACCAAGAGAGGGACGGACGCGCGAAGAGAAGACGGAGGATAAAAGGGGCCTGCGTGGGTGGTCCGCCCTTCTCTCGTTCCCGTAATCACACTACTTTATTTAATTCTCTTTATTTATCCGTAATGAGATCATCATTTGATTATTGGGTTTAATCCTCTTTGGATCTCGTCCTTAGCTCCCCCCGTCACCTCTAAATATAATACCTCTTCCTCCTCGTGTCTCGGTCCGATCGCCGCGTAATACGCAATTCGGTTACTTCCGTCCCCTCCCCCTTCCCCGTCGCCGGGGATTGTCACCCCCGAAACTACAACCCCGTCCTCCGACGTCCATCTACGTCGCATTACATGAAATCATTCGCGGGGCGAACTGTCGGCACCAACGCTACGCGTCCGAAGTAATCCCTGCCTGCCCGTCCGCCGCCCGCGCGCCCGCGAGAATGCATCCGGTGGACCTCGACGTCGCCGTCGTCGTCGTCGCTACCTACCTTTGCTTCGTCATCCGCATCGACGATCACAGTCGGAACTTGTTTCGTAGCGCACGACGAATCGACGAATCATGAGCGTTGATCGCGAAACGGGTAACGGGAGAGAAAAATTTCTTTTATATCTTTAAACATATTCCTTGATCCTTTTTAACAATCTTTTTTTTTTGTAATGGAAACCTGTTGTTTTTTTTTTTCTTTCATATGAATTCCACAAAGTCACCCGCGTTCCGAGGGAACACATTCAGCAATTTTGGACTCGTCGAATCATCCGGCTCATCAAAGAATCATTAATCGCGCGGGTCATCGCGCCATTTTCGTCATCGCGGTTTTAACGCTTCGATACTCTCTATCTTGGAATAATCTTTCCTTCCTTCACATCAAGCAATCGGACAGTCCCTCGGGAACCGATCAAAGTCGACCGAGCGCATTCTCGCGGCGGCTGGCGGACGAGCCGCGCCACGATACAAAAAACGGTTATACAAAATACAATCCGAGTTCTCGCGGCTGCTCGAACGAGAGACGGTTCGTGGATTCTCAACGCTCTCGCTCTCGCTCTCGCTCTCTCTCTTTCTCTCTCTCTCTCTCTCTCGCTCTCTTTTTCTACCTCTATGTCTCGATGAAATCCGTCGTTCGATCACGAAGAGAGACCCGGCCTGTGGATCTCACCCTCCTCTCGACGACGTCCGACGAGGCGTCCGATCGAGGATTCCGCAATACCGCTGGACCGTGGATCGCCACCACGTGAAAGAGTCGGTGGTTTCACTGACGGTCCGTGCGGTCCGCCGCCTCTAACAGTTTCCAAACGCCGTACTGCGGACACCGGGTGCCGACGCGACCGCTTGACCGGGCCGCAGGACCGCCGGTGTCATCCAGGACGACGGCTGGGCGAGACCGGCGCGTCTATCGTAGGCGGGAGACGAGTCTCCAGCCGAGATACAAGGCCACCGTTGCCCAGAGGGTCTCGCGCAACGGTGCCGGGATCAGCAGTGACAGCAGGCTGTCGGTGGACGACGAGTTGCTGTTGCGACCGCTCGACAAGCCCGAGCCGATCACTGGCAGCCGCGCCTTCTCGATCTCGGCGTCCTGCAAAAAGAAACAAGGCAGCGACGCCGCCCGTTCAGTACCGGATATTCTCTTGATTGCCGAAATTCTGATGTGAGTGTCGCTAACTTTGTCGACAGTGTGATCTTTTGCTCTCGAAAACATTGTACAATCGTAGGTATGTGTCTGTGTGTGTGTGTGTGTGTGTGTGTGTGTATGTGGTTTCGCGATATTCGTGAGTGCTGCCTAGGTGCGAATACAGATTCGCGTTCGCGTGGTAGAACGGACGTTCGTTCCGTCTGCGACACGGTGAAGTCGCGCGTCGAAATATAAAGCACCGGGGATCGAGTGAAATGAACTCGTAATAGGCAGCGGTCGGAACGAGCACTTAAGCCGCGGTACCGTTAAAACGTCCCGGCGAAAGCGGAGAACGGTCGGGAGAATCAAACTCGGTGAGCGAACAAAGTTTCTCCGATACTCTCGCGAAGATTCGGCCAAGGCGACCTGTCGTAAGTCCTTCTCGGTGCTTCCGGGGTGGCCGGGGGAGCCTTACGGGGTCGAAACGCCGGTGGGCGCAGGGTTAAGGGGTTTCCTAATTGGGAGTGTCCTAATTGGACGGAATTACCGACGATCCGGCACTCTCTCTCTCTCTCTCTCCCTCTCTCCTCCTCGTTCGCGGCTAACTCTCTTCGGTGAGGAAGAAGAAAAAAGGAGGAAAAAGCGGCACAGTCGTTTTATCGAGTTCCCCTTATCCCTGCGACTTTACACGGGGAGGAGACGACCGACGACGACGACGACGACGTCGTCGTCGTCGTAGAGGGGAAAAAATCGCGTCGCTAAAGTCTACAATGTCTAGCGACGGCCGGGGTAGTTAGTTCCCCCCGTCTCCTTTAGGAGCCCGCGCGCAAACCACTCGCTACGACGACGAAAAGAAGCGAGGAGGAGAGGAGAAAAAGTTCAATTAAAGTCTGCTTATTAACGACACTAATTACCCAATTAACTTCCATTTCGCTGCGCCGGCCGCCGATGCCGGCAGGCTACCGGTGTTGTCGGGTGTTGTCGGCCGTGCCGCGGCGGCGAGCTGCTTTGTGCCGGGAAATCGCGCGAAACGTTCGCGCGCAACAAGAAATTCCGTTAGGAACGCTACTTACGAACGATACTTATTACCCAATTAACTCGCGCTACCTCGGATGTGAATCCGAGGTGTAATGAGATTCGGCGCATTAGCCGCTGCTTGCGAGAGGAACTCGCCTTCGAGAGACGCAAATGCGACGGCGCTCTCTTTCCTCGAGTCAAGATGCAATTTCATCCTATTTTCGTCCTATATTCGTCCTGCGATATTCCGTCGCGCTTGAAGGGTCTTGTACAGACTACAAACGATTCGCCCAATGCCATTCGGTCTACGTTGAATCTTTCAATATTTTCTCTCTCCATCTCCGCACATTTATAATCTTTATTTTTCATTTCAATCAACAAAGTGTCAATCGCGTGTGATTTCTTTAGGACAGCAAATGGAATATATATATATATATATATATACAACTACCAAATATTAAATAATTTATTAAAAGCTAATATAGATAAAAACCAAATTAATGGATACAAGAAGTTTTGTTTCTTCACATTTTGTTTCTTCTTATTATTTGCTTATTTATTGGCACTGGCAGTGTATGAGTATATAAAACGCGTATTTATATATTTAAAAATATGCAATCGCCGCCTATGTCCTTGCATTTTGCGTCCGTTGTTTAACTTCTCGCTCTTGGCTGCATCATCATGACATTAGCTCGTGACATTGACAGTCACACAGACAAAATCAGGTCGACGAATGTGTTAGCTAACACGAGATGCAGCCAAGCAGAGTTCGATCGAAAAAGATTTCAGATTTCTTCGCTTGGCTTCTTGCTTTGTACGAAATCCAAAGCTAGTTTCTCATACATAAATGTACAAACAGCATTATTAGACACATAACTGTTATCTTTTTCTTTACAGCTTCCAATTAGCTCCTTTCAGAGCTTCTATTCTCACTAAATCTTTCAAATTAAAAAAAGAAGAAAGATAGAGAGAGAGAGGAAGAAAAGAAAAAAAAAGAAAAAAAAGGAAAAAGAAATAAGAATCCGAAAGAGATGAGAATAAAATGTGTTATATTTTCTCTTCATTCCTTCTTTAATTCTTATCTGATTGTTTAATGATTGTTCATCTTACATTCTCTATTCGCTGCGAAGCGAATTGTATAATTAATAACTTTTAATAACAATTATTTAATTAATAACAATTAATATTACCAACTGAAGTTAAGAATAGATATAAATCTTAATTTTAATATATTAATATAAATCTTAAATATTTTCAGATGACCAAACATTAAATAATCCTTGAACGAATACTTCTTCGAGCTTCTTCAACATCTTCGAGCATCTTCGACATGGGGAAAATGGCGGCAGACAACGATTTGCGGTATCAAGGTAGGAAATATAGTACTATATTCTTCATTGACTCTTCAAGTTCGACGCAACTTGCAGGGTCAATGTGGAATGAAAATTTCGACTCGGATCGCTAACCTTTTTGTCTTCGATTCGCCGGGAAGTTTCATTCGCGATATCAATGAGAATCTTGTTCTTCGAAATGCTCAGTTCAGTTTTACGCGTCAGTTTTCGCGCAGTCGACTAAGAAGATATTTCGCGGAATGCCTTTGGAAACATATACGTTCTCTGCAATATGTGCTTGAGTATATCTCACTCCGCAAAAATCGGGAAATAATGAGCACGTGAAACATCCATTACGTCGACCCAGTCAAAGTCCCAGAAAATTATCGCGGCTCTCGATCAGCGCTGGTAATAATCTCGCGCGAGAAAAAACGATCTCCCGTAACACGGGACGATTAACTCCGGAGGGTTCCTTTTGTTTCTCCCGTATGCCGTCCGCCCCTGCCCGCCCCCGCCCGCCGGCGTTATCTCGACTCGATCCCGCGACTTCCGATTCTCGTCTCGTCTTAATCCACTCGGCGTGACCGGACGCGCAATAATAAACGCCCGGGGAAAGCCCAATCGCCGGCCAGGCGGCGAGCTTTTATGGGACGACCATAATATCTGGTCAGTGTTCGAACCCCCGAAGGGAGAGTGCGTGAGAAAGACAGAAAGAGAAAGAGAGAGGGGGAGAGAGAGAGAGAGAGACCAGAACACACACGCGACTTCCCCAGGAAGAGGGAGTGCACGCTCTCTCGCAATCACGCGCGGGAAAAACATTCGATTCGTCGGCGCGTATATACAGGCGCGAGAGGAGAGATTATTTCGGACGAGAGCGCGAGGGGCGGGGGAGGAGTATAAGACAAGTAGACGAAAACGTCACATTAAGAGAGAATTATATGGGAGGGCTGAGGGAGGGAGCGCCCGTGGGAGTTCCGCTCGTCAATTAATAGTGTCCCTTCGCGCCGCAGAATTACTTGTCGAATTCGCAGGGCGAGTTTTCCCCGCAAAGGGAAAGCCGAGGGGAGCTAAGAGGAGAGAGGCGGATCACACGATCTTCGTTCGTTAATGTTTCACGTGCGACTGGCGATCGGCCACCTGCGCGTTTGTAACCGGCCGCGAGATGGACTTTCTCTATGACTTTGCGTCTCTCTCGACGTGCCTCGACGCATATGAAAAGCCGCGAAGAACGGGAGGAGGAGAGGGAAAAGGGGGGAGATATCGGCGAGATATTTTATTGCTCCATGGCGCGGCGGAAAACGCCTGCTTGAGCAACATCTATACCTGCTCGTCGGCGTGTGAGAGCGGCGAAACTCGAGTCTCCGAATTGTCTGTATTATTTCCTTCTCTTTTTCGCGAAGGATACGCGACGACACACTCGCATCGTTGACAGAAAGGGAATGGACATCGTCAAGATCGACGCGCGTATCGAACTTTCGCTTTTCGATAAGGGGAGGAAACGAGGAGTTGTTAACGACAACGAAACACAACATCGTGTCGAGCATGTTGAGAAACGGATTAGAAAGCAAAAGCGTAGAAAAGAGACGACACACGATGATCGTTGACGCGCTCGCGTCACTGCGCTTCACAGCGGATGAATCGTAAAATGCAAATTTCCCTGTGATTGCCCGGCGTATACCGATTCCACAATTTGCGTTGCGAAAACGCGATGCGCGCGGAGGAAAATGGGATGTATCGCGTTGCCGCGTTTCGCCGGCCGACGAGGAAAAAAGCAGAAGCCCCGCGCGAGCGATCAGCGAGCGGGACAAAAATATTCGCGTGCGCGCCTGTGGCCCTCGCCCCCTCCCCCCTCTCCCTCCCCGAAATAAATCAATTTGCCAAACGGCGGGAGATAATCGTCGTAGCGAGCGAGTGTATCGGCGCTCGGCGATACTCGGCCGCGCGCGCCCGCGGCGATTGATCTGGCGAATTGTCGATCGGCCGGCAAAACGGCAAGACGAAAAAAGGAAAAGGAACGCCAACAATTACGCTCACGGCTTTCGCGGGAGAACGCGATGCGAGCGATTAAACGAACCTCGTAATCGCCGTCTTCGTTCCGCCGCCGTCGGGAACGCGCCGCGGCGCGATATAGAGAGAACGAAAACGAATGAGAGAGAGAGAGAAACGGCGAGCTTACGAGCGCACGGTGCCGTGCCGTGCCGCGCGACTACTGGCAAGATAGATTATTGTGCAACGTAATTGCGCGGTTTGCCGTGGAAACGGCCAATCGCCTCGGCGCGCTCTACGGTTTTGCCGCGGACGTAAGAAAAAGCCGATGGAAAACAGAAGTTGCGGTCGCCGCTCGTTTGTGTGCGCAGACCCGCGACGTGCGCTCTTCTCCGCGTCGGGGACCTCCGTTCGGGAGATGCGACGCGATACGGATGCACCGGCGGTTGTGAGAATGAGAGAAAGAGAGAAAGAGAAGGAGAGAGTGCGTCGCGAACAAGACGCGCGATCTATCTTTATCACTCCCTCTTTCTCGCTCTCTCTCTCTCTCTCTCTCTCTCTCTCTCTCTCTCTCTCTCTCTCTCTCTCTCTCTCTCTACCTTTCGTTCGCTTTTCTCAGCGGAGGGTTCAGTCGCTCCCGACTCCTGTGGACGAATAAATTTCTCACTCGCCGCATCGCGTTATTACGTTATTATTATCCCACGCGCGCTCGATCATCGTTAATTATCGCAATCGCCCCCTGATCGAAGATTCGAGGGCGGAGGTAAAGCGGCAAATCAGCAGACGATAACCGGCAGTCGCGCGCACCGACAGATAGCACTCGTTATCGTCGAATCGCGGAAATTACTCTCGCGCGACTTTCACCATTTTTCGCGAGCTCGCCGCCGCTTATCGAGCGGATTATTGTATGCGTCTCGTTGATACATGTATACACACACACACACACACACACACACACACACATTTATATATGTACTATGCGCGGCGTATGTACGGAATATTATATAAATTATCGGATAAACAGCGCCGCCGGGCGAAATGTCTGAAGCGGCGCAACATGATAATCATTTTCTCATTTTCAATAAAACGCCGCACTTTTCTCCGCGGCACTTCTCGGTTCGCGCGCGAGGCGGAGAAAACGCGGCCCGGTCGGAGGGGGGAGGAGGGGGGGAGGGCGGGGCGCGGTTCGGCTCGCCATCCGCGTGACAAAGCGTTGCAAATTCGCGCGCAGGTTACGCGAGGTCGCGCGTCCCGCGGGAGTATCAGGAGCGCTCGTTGGAGTGCGTCTCGCGGCAGGCGAAGGTGAAAATAAGACGTGAAGGAGAGGAGTTAAGCGGTTTGCGTGCGGCTACGGCCGCGGACCGAAGAAATATCGGTTTTCTTGCTCGACGCTGGGCCCCCCCCCCCCGCCCTTTCAGCGGCCGCGCCGCCACCGCGGTGCTCCGACTTGCGCCATCGCGAGAGATCCGTTATCTCACCGCGAGGAGGTTATACTAATGTATCAATTTGCGCGTCGGTCAGGTCGTTTAAACAACTAGATAAATGTCAGGCGCGAGACGCGGCGCGGCGCGGCGGGGCGGATACACGCGCTGCTTCGTCGCCGCGCGTGAGCGAGAGAGCCGCTTGAATCCGGATCGCTCTGAGGATCCCGCCGTCAGCGGAGATCTTGTCTACGCGATCGTGTCTCGTCTCGCGGACAGCCGAATTCTCGAAGAGAGCGCCGCTGATCAGTCTTTCCGCCCGGCCTCTCTCTCTCTCTCTCTCTCTCTCTCTCGCGACCGGCGAGAACGCCGGGCGCGAGGTGAGTCCGCGGGTTGTTACTCCGCGCGTTTTTACGGCAAACGCGCGCCCGCTCACCCGTAATTCTGTATTACATAAAGACGTCGGTTAGCGGTAGACGCGACCCTCCCCGCTCTCGGGGGTCAGCGAAAACGTGGCGAGAACGCGCATGGGTATTCGATTACCGAGAGAGCGTTTGTTAGAAGTGACGACGATCGCGCTCGGTCGGGGTCCTAATCGAAAGAGCAAGATAGGCGAATCGCTCGCGAGCGCGCTCGCGATAGAAGGAGCGAGTAACGGCGGTAGGAGGAGGTGGGAGGGAGAGGGAGGCGGCGGGGGAGGGGGGCTCCGATTGCATGAGATAATTGAAGATAATTTTCTCGGCCTGTGGCCACGGCTCGTGCTGCCATGCCCACTTAACTTTCACGTAAGGGGATGTGGCCACTTAGCCGCTACATGCTCGCTTACTCTCCATGCATATGTAAAGCACCGTGCGGTCGGTGGTTTCCCGTGACGAGCAGGGAAAGGGGCGACAGTGAGAGAAAGAGCGCGAGGGAGAGAGGAGCGTGGCGAGGAAATAGTCTCCGGTCGCCCGCGCCGCGCCGGGAGAAAGAAAAGACGCCGGTGTGAAAAGTCGGCGCACACTTCGCACCTCGCAGTGGCGCTGAATTAATTAGCGCAGATCCCGCGCGCGCGCGCGCGAGTTGCCCCTCGGGTAGCCGCGCGATAGCTTCAGCGGTAGGTTCCAGATGCGGGTGACGCTTCCGTGAAAGGTCGGTGAGAGGAAGGAATGACGCTTAGATCGGCACTCTTTACAGTTCTGAAAGCTCGGGAAAGCAGAGACTCGGCAGAGGCCGGCCGCCCCGGTCGATGATGCATTCACGGGCGAAGCTCGTAGGTGCGAATAGAGCGCGCTGGAGATGACGTATGGCGCACCTGTTGTGCGCGGGGAAGCATCGCGCCGAGGGTGTCGCGTCAAGTCCGACGCGAGCGAGACGCGCCGCGACAGTTCGATCGCGATTCTCGCGACGCGAGATGCGACGTGGATTTTTTCTTTTCTCGCGTTTTACGAGACGACCGTGCATCGGGCGCGTTCCGTTGCGCATCTCCTCCGTGGTATTAATCTGACATTTCAATTTCTCCGGGCGGGCGCGCGCGCGCGCGCAAACAAGAGGAGAAAAGCGCGAAGGCGACGAGCGAGGCCGTTCTCGAGGCGAGGAGATCCTCGGCGATTCGTATTTAACAACGACAGGCGTTCCGCTCCTCGGGTTACCGCCGAGGCACTCCGATCGGTAACCGATCTCCTACGGACGGCCGAGGCGGAGAGAGATTTCTTCAATTTCACGGGTCTGTTCGCCCCCTTCAATTACCGGCACTTAACCAGCAATAATTAGACGTTCCGGGATTGGGTATCACGCCGGCGGAGCTTTAAAGCGGATAAAAGCCAGCCGGAATAAAAGAGAAACGCCCTTTCCACCTTGTTCATCCTCACTCTTCCGTCCCCCACCCCCCGCCTCCTTTTTCTTCCTCCTTTTCCTATTAGTGTCCCTCGCACTCCCCCGCCGCCCGTTCACTCTCTTCCGAGCCGCGACGGCAAACGAGAGTCGTCGAGTGAGCCTGGCGGGAATTTCCTCTCCTACGTCGATATATATTCGATCAAACGAACAACCGTCCGCCAACCGTCGAGGAAGTAATCGGAATCTTGCCGCGGTGGATGGGAGGCAGGAAACCGCGCTGGTAATGAATCTTTTGGCGAATCTTTTCCTCAGCCGGCAGATATTCGGACGAGCGGATCCGCGAAAGGCTCGATTTCTCTCTAATGAAGCGCGGGGACAATCGTTGGGACGTCTCTCTTCTCCCCCTTCCCCCCCTCTCTCTCTCTCTCTCTCTCTCTCTCTCTCTCTCGTGTTCTCTTGAGAAACAGCGGCGAACGAACGAGAGAATCGAGCAGAGTTGATTCGATAATACCGCTTCGTCCACCACCGTTAATCTCGAGAATGACGACATCACGCGGCTCGCGTGCTTCCACATTCGAAATATCACGCCGATTTATCTCAACCCACTCGTTTGACGGGCCGCGAGCGCGTTCGCTCTGCGCAATCGCCACTTCCTTTCTTCCGACCGCAAACACGAGCGGGAACCGTCGTAAAATCCCGGAGCAGGACCGCACAGCCGACGATACATATTTGATCGAACGATCTCCGCTTCGCTTACAAGAGGGCGGGTGTAGGAGAGGGGCCGGGAGGCGGGGGGCGGCTTTTGATGAAGTGCCAGTGGCACACGGGGACATAGACACGGGGGGCAATACTAGACGTCTCGGCGGTGGCGAGCCGATATTTATTGCGCCCGCGGGACCTCGCGCCGGCACTCTGATATAACTAAATTCGCGTTTATGGGCCCTCCCCTCCCGCCGCGACGGTAGTTTCTATCTTTCTTAAGGAGAAAACACACCTAGAGAGCCGGCACGGGGCGCGTTAAATCACTCGCGGGGGCTATTAAATCCGAGATATCGCGAGGAGGATCCGAGTGAGAGAGAGAGAGAGAGAGAGAGACCCCACGTCGGTGCCTGAGATCGATTCTCGCACGTCGACGGCGCCGCCATCGCGGTGAGTAGATAAAGATTTATCAGGTCGGACGGAGAGGTACGTGGAAGGCTCGCTGGGTGCACTCGAGGTGCGAGATGCGTCCTGTTCGTTTTCGAAAAAGTAGCGCGCATTTTCGGAACTTGAAATAAAGACGGGTGTACAGTCAAGATTTAGTGGAGAAAAGAATCAGCGCAAAGTATTGCAGGCAGCGTAGTAAAAAAAAAAAAATTAACGAATTCGACAAGCAGGCGCTGGTCTTGGACTCTTTTGGATTGTCTCGAATTTTGTTGGACGGTTTGGAGACGGGTTGAAGCCGTGATCGCGCTTCGACTGCGTGTAATGCGCAAATGAAGCAATAGGAACGCGGTATTCTCGCGGGGGAGCGAAATTTTTCAGACTAAACAACGATCGCCGGATGTTTTCTCTCTCTTCCTTTCTCTCTCTCCTCTCTTTCTCTCTCTCTCTCTCTCTTCCTCTCCCGTGCGTATTCGTTACGTTTTATAATACCCCGTGACGCAAGGGTGGCTTTATGACGAATAAAAGCCTTCATGGGGAAGATGAAATTGCGACGCGTGGAGTGAAAAGTTACATGATGGCTCCGGTGCGTGCGAGGAACGCGCGCTCTGCAATTTTTATGCCGGGCGGTTTACACCTGTACTCCTCTCACCATAAACGCTCCTGTATTATGCCATCAACGCGGCGGTGGCGGTGGCGGTGGCGGTGGCAGTGGCAGTGGCGGTGGCGGCGGTGGTGGCGGCGGCGGTGGCGGCTCGTCAAAGAGCGGGTAGGAAAGCGATGATAACGTCGGCTTGTCTATCGTGAAATTAACGACGGGACTTCGCGAAGAAATCGAAGAAAGAAACTACTTGGATAAAATGCGCGTCGCTTAAAAGTACGTCCGTGAGTCGTTATTTAGGACGTCCTTATTTCGCGAATGTTAATAACGTGTGTCGCGTGATTGATTCTTGTGTGAACGTGTAATAACGATGAGAGCTCGCACTGACCTTAGTCTTGGACGCGTGGAAGTCACCGGCGATGTTCCTGAGATTAGCACCCACGCTCGCCCACTGCCTCTCGTTGAGAGTCTGGTGGCCGAGGTGGCAGCAGCAGGTGCTGCCGTTGCTGCAGATCACCTCTATCGGGCCCTTGTCCAGGACCGAGCTCTCCGAGGCGAGCCGTCTTCGTGGTCGTGGCCTTGGGCTCGGCAGCGGTGCGCCACTCTCAGGGAACTGGAAGGTCGCGTCTCTCATCGGGCTGTTGGGGACGGAAACGGTCACCTGGGGCGACGGCGGTGGCAGCTGGTCCACTGCCGACTGCACCAGGTCGGGCAGCGGCAAGTTCGATAGATCCTCCGTGCCGGGTTGCACCAGGATCACCAGGTGCTGCCGGGAAGCGTAATCGCCGGGTCGCCGTGGTGCCCGATCTATGAAGCAGAACGTAAACCTTCCGTCAAGACTCCTCACTTTTGCTGCGCGACATATTCTTATATTGATATTCTCTGTATGTGTTATCTAGCTGTTATCGCTTATCGCAAGTCTTTTTCAATAACATAACAAGTCGCAGTTTTGCGATTCGTTACGACACGCCTGGAAGAAATGATTGATTTTTGACCGAACAATTGGATCGAGAAAATGTGGATTGAGGAATTGACATTTGAAAAGTAGATTTAAAGATTAAAAAGAAAGTTCAAAGTGAGTTAATTCAAGATTTATAAGTCTTTATATATTCATATTTTAGAAATATTTAACGAAAAAGTAAGTTGAACAGCTCGCTTTTGTACTGTTAATATAATCGGGAAAGGAAATTATATTTTTTGCGACACAACTCGTCTCACATACTTTGTTCGTCCAGTGTCGAAATTCTCATTCGTTATCATCGTTCTCATTGTTCCCATCGTTCGTTTATTTCCAACCGAAAGTCTCGATTGACGAAAGAGATTTCGATTGACAAAGTGGAATTCTAAAGGATCTTTAGATTTAAACATATAAGATTGAAAGATTTAGAGAATCAGATTTAATAGCGTATAAGTATCGCGCAATTAGTCGACATGATGGAAAAACTGGGGCACCTTTTCGTCGGTAGCGGGACAGTCCGCTTTCGAATGCACTTTGCTCTGTGTCGCTACGACTTTTTTATATGAAGATATCGACGAGCGGCGAATCGTTTGATAAAAACTGGGACCCGGCGACAATGTTGCATGTCGCACAGAAAAAAGCCCGAACGCTTCGGACGCCCGTAACTCGTCGAAAAATCGACGTAGAAACGCGAAACAAGCGCCAATCTCCTCGGTATTTCGCGCCCTCATGCTCTTGTTAAGACACCTATTCACGTATCGTAATCACGTGCTATATTCGCTACGCCGTTGCAATAGACCCCGAAATACACGCGAACGCGCAAATAGAAAGTGTCGGGAGGTAAAAAATATCTTTTTCTTCTTAAAAAAAAAAACACTCGTGTTTTATTCGAAGAATTTAATATTGAAATGTTCGAGTAATATTTAACAGTGTCACATTCTGAGCGAATTAACACAGACATCGAACACTATAAGAACGACTTTGTTAAGCAATGATCGCTTTAAATTGAGATAGAAATTACATTAAGAGGCACACCGTGGCTATATTACGCGAAACTGCGAGTTGAAACGAGGTGAGATATTTATATTTCAGCAATGGCTAAACCGATCGAGGTTTTTTCAGTGCCAATCGATTCGGCCTTAAAAAATAGGAAGAAAAGTGTCTTTGTGTTTTTTGTATACGTTGTCTCTAAATGTAGATATTTTAAAATAAAGTCCAAATCACGGAAAATTTCGATTCAGTAAAAAAGTAAGAAACGTTAGACCGCAGAGGAGAGGGGATTTGTGCATCTCACTTTTCCGACACGAGAGACGTTACGAGCGCGCTGAAGAAGCAGTGAGTGCGAGTGAGCGAGCGATAGAGAGTAAGAGAGAGAAGAATATTGCTAGAATACAAGAGTAGAAATGTGCGAGAAAGAGAAAGAGAGCGAGAGCGAGAGAAGCCAAGATTTTTTGCATTAAATCTTTTTTATTGCATTGTTATAATAACTAATTTATTATAATAACAAGTAAAATAAGCATAAAACTCAGTGTTCTAGTAAATAATGAAGACACTGTTTTTGAAGTACCGGACTGCGTATCATTGGGAGTTTTCGATACATTTATCTTCAGATTGCAAATCGCTCTCATTTGCAGAGTTGATGTTGAGTAGAGTTTTTCAGTTGATGCTATTTTATTGTTATATCATTTTTTTTGTAGAACAGTTTTGTAGAGTTTTATTTATAGTATTCAATAGAAGAATGTATTGTTAGAGATATAAGTTTTACTTGTACAAACTTATTACTTGTATAACGAAAATAATAAATTATATTGCCCAAAGATACACGCTCAGATGCGGTACGACGCACAGTACTTAAAGCGTAAACATTGCCGTTTATATCATTTCTTTTGCAAAGTAGTGTTGTAGAGTTTTACTATAGTTATAAATTTTACTTGTAAAATTTTACGTTACGTATATAACTTGAAAAAAAAATAATTTTCAATTTCTAAAAATAACACAATACGTGTTGCGCGTGTACTTGCCGCTTCTTTTTACCTTCTTTTTTTTTAAAAGGTAAATTTTATGCAACGTTACGGGCTCTCTAAGACGCTTTGTCCCGGCGGGACAAGGTCGCGCGATTTTGAAAACAACATGTTCATAAGTACGCAACTGCCACGACCGCTTCCATTATTGTTTACGCCGCGGCGGCGGACGGATCGGCGGATCGCCGCGCGTAATAATTTCCGAATTTTCACGCTCGACCACAGTATATGCGCGCGTGTAACGTGTAATATTCGTGCGTGTGTGTGTGTGTGCGCATGACGATCTGGAGCATCTGGAGCAATAGCAGTGTTTCATGGTCTTCAAAGGTAAACTTTTATTAGTGAACTTGGTTAAGTTGAAGAAGCTAATTTGTAGTCTCGAGTCTTTGTATTCTTGATGCGGGGCGTATTTGTCGCTGTAATACTAATGAAGAAACTCGTTTATTGTTACAGATCCGCTGGAGTTTGTGGCCACGCGATAGATGCCGGTTACCGGGACGCAGTTTCGACGGACGCCGATGCCGCACCGGAGGATCCGGTTCGGGCCGAGCAGAGTCAGCTTGAAGGTGAGGTTCATCGTTTGTTTGTAACACTTCTTCTTGATTCATTGCGATCGAAAACCGAGCGCGATTGGAATAAAAGCCGTTGAATTACAATGGCAAAGGGCCAACGTTTGTATGCGCGCGTTCCCGCGAACTTAACCTAACCTAACTTTTAACCTCACGGTTTAACTAACGAAACTATATTCTTTGTTACAGATCCGCAGCAGAACGTGACTGACTCTGTCTACTGTGTATCGGTGAGTCAGAGAAGAAAAGACATTTTTATGGTGATGGGTATTTGCAATATCTCGAGCAAATCAATGCGATTTAATTATACTTTTTTCACACATTGCTCGAAATAATCGGGAGATCGTGTCTTTCAATGACCGTATTACACAACAGAATCTTTAAGATATACTGTATATTTCTCTCTTTTATATTTACTCTGAATCATTAGAAGATACAGATATAAACGCTTTAGTTTGTTATTATATTGAAATCAAGATATGGAATTATTTGCTGCGATTCAATCAATATAACTCCTGCTTCGAGTAGTGTGTAATGTAAAATTTGATCAGAATTGCGCCATCGCACGTGATTTAAATTTACAACACATGTGGGGTGGGTAATCGCAAGTAGCTTTTTACCGCGAGGAAACTTGCGTGAACTTCGCAGCAGATGAGACTTCGACGTTCAAAGCCACGTGGCCAAATGTTCCCCCCTCGTCACGTCGCGAGACGCGAGAGTGCGATACACGGAGAGTAGTTGTCTCATCTCGCAGTAGGCCGCAATTTCTTCGACGCGAGCGTTACGTCTGTTATGCACGGAGTTGCGAGCGCGCGTTGCCTCGTCGGTCACGCTGTAATACGCAACAGTCGACAATCGCAGCGACAGACAGACAGACAGACAGACAGACAGAGCGAGAGGGAAAGAGAAGGAAGAGGCGTCACGCAGACGGGGCGAACGAATAAGCGAGCTCGACAAATATATGTCGGTATCTTCGCTCGGAGAACGTGCGTTATCATGCGCTCCCGGCAGACTGCCTGTCTCGCGACTGGACGTGTATACGCGCCATTATTTTTTATCTGCTGCGACCGCGATTTCGAAGAACGGTCCTCATCGATAAAGACGTCGTCGTCGTCGTCGTCGTCGTCGTCGTCGTCCGTCGTCGTCGTCGTCGTCGTCGTCGTCGTCGTCGTCGTCGTCGTCGTCATGTCCGCTACCGGGACACGCTCTGCACGCGCTCTTCGTTCCGCTCGCCGCGCGTCGTCGCTCATCCGCTGCTTGCCGAGATACGTTATCATTTGACGCAGCAATCCCATCGAGAACGAGAGAGCGAAAAGGGAAAAAGAGAAAGAGAGAGAGAGAGAGAGAGAGAGAGAGAGAAAACGATTGCGTCGTTTTTCGCCGCTCGAACGTAGGGGAGGCCCCGAGTGTGTTTACACGATAGACATAATTAAATATCTATCGAGCCTACAATTGATGTCAGATAAGACCACAATACACCGGTAGTTGCTGATCGCGTTTCTTGTCTCTGTACAGATAACGAGAATCATCATTCTCCGCAGATAACAACCGTAGGAGAGAGAGCGAGAGAGAGAGAGAGAGAGGGAGGGACATAAAGACACCTGTCGCGCGTTACAAAGCAAGATCGCGATACCACAACGCAGTGGTGGCGGCGGCGGCGGCGGCGGCTCCTCCTGGCCGCCATCGTCGTCGCGGCAGCAACCTTGAAAGCGCATCTCGCGCGATTCCACGCGAGTGAAAGCATCCCCGCGGAAAGGCGCCTACCGTGCCGTGCGGTTCCAGAAACATTTAGACACGGCCACTTTTCATCCCGCGCGAGATGAATGCGCACGTAAACGTAAACGTGGCCGCGGAGAGAGCCATGCGTGACAAAATAACAATTCCAGCCTAGCTCGCGGCCGTCATTGTTTCTCGGCCGTTTTCTTTCTTCATCCGCTTCTTCGATCTCCCTCCATCGTGTATTTCTCTCTCCGTCCCTCCTTCCCCCTACCTCCCTCCCTCTCTCTCTCTCTCTCTCTCTCTCTCTGTCTCTCTCTCTCTCTCCTTCCCTCTGTCTCTCGCTCGCTCGCTCGCACGCACGCACGTGGTTGCATCCTTGACATTTCGAGTAAACGTCCGTAGTGGCTCTCGGAGCTCTCTTTCACTTGTGCAACGCGCTCTCGTGTGCATGTGCATCGCGGCGACCACACATCGTCGCCGGGCTGCGTTCGATTATTAAGCACGCCGCTGCTGTCGCGATAGTCGCGCGTTAACTTCGGGAGACGCGAGCGAGTGAGGGAGAGCGCGCGCTTTTCACCGCTTGCAAAACATACGCGAACGGCGCGCTCAGAAGCGCGCGACGCCCCGTTGCTTTCTACTTGCTTTTCCAGCGAAATGTCACTCGCCGGCGACGGCGACGGCGTGAGAACGCCCGCGCGCTGAAACCTTTGGAGAGAGATTTATAATAATCGGGCTCTCCCTCCCTCCCTTCCTCTCTTTCTCTTTCTCGCGATATTTATTATTCCGAACTGATGCGCCGAGGGATTTACATCTTAACGCTCGCGCAGTCTTCGTCGGGCGAAAGAAAGAGAGAAAGAACGAGAGAGGGAGAGAGAGAGAGAGTGAGAGATTAACTGTTCGTTCCTCGGATTCGCCGCGCAGATCTTCTGATCGACTCGCACGGTCGAGCGTCAGAAGTTGTAAATCTGGCGGCAGCAACGTATAGGTGTGCATCTTGTAACGTGGAAATTGCAAGAGGTCGATCGATCGTCGGTCGATGTATGCGAGGCGGAGGGAGGGCAGGGGAGAAAGGATAGGTCGAGTCGCGTCTCAGAATTTCGTGGAATTTTCAGAAAGGCGCGGGAGCGATTCGTCGTTCGCGTGTTTCCGCTCGGCAGCGTCGCTCGTTATCAAAAACGACGACGGCTGCGTTTCGTTCGCCGTTCGCCGTTCGGCCGTTTGACAGGAAAAGCGCCAGACTATCGCGCGGGTTTTCGTATCACCTTTGTTCAGCGGCGTACACCGAAAGCTCGTCGCCGGGCGAATCGCTGAAAAGGGCGTAAAGTTCCGCGGCGGCTCGCGCGACGTATAAAAGACCGAAGGCTTTTGCCCCGAGCAAAAAGTGCAGCGCGCACGTGGCCAACACCCGCATGCACTATTCGTGGTCTCTCGTGTGTGTGCGCGCTCGGCCGTGTGTGTGCGTGCACACATGTATATTTGGATCGAGCTATGTGCGCCCTCCAAACCGCCGAGAAGGATAGAGACGTTGACCGACAAAGAGAAGAACACGGGGAGCAGAAAGAAACGCGGTACATGTGTGCATACGTGTATATATATATATATATATATATATGTATATATATACATTATATGTATATATATAACACATACAATTACACACGGATGAACGTATGACAGAAAGAGAAAGATAAATAGAATAGCACGGCGGGAAAAGAGGACGAAAGACCGACGAAGCGGTGGCAAAGGAATCAGAGAAAGAGAGAGGGAAGGGGAAGAAGAAAAGAAAGAAGCAGAGACTGCCGGTAGCATGTGAGTCACATGGAGCGTCCTTTGTACATAAGTGCAACGCAACTTGTTACAGTATATGCAACGGCGTGAGCCAGTTTTGTCCGTGTGGGTATCTCGGGTGCGCGCGTGTGTGTGTGAGCGAGAATACGCGCGACTCGCGGTGTGTGTGTGTGTGTGTGTGTGTGTGAACGCTAAACTGCACAAAGAACCCCTCTCAAGGCCGCCGAAGCTGCAGCGCGACGCGGTACGCGCACGCACGCGAATGCGTAAATGCACCTCCTCGACCGCGACTGCTCCCGCGCTCTCGCTCGTTCTCGCGCTCGCGCTTTTATCGCGCGCCACGCTTTTCCTACTTTTCCGGAACAATGAGACGACAGACATGCGAGTGCCGCGTCGTGACGTGCGGCCGTGATTTCCCCCGTTTGGGGAAAGCGCGTAAGCGCGTTCCAGCGCTTAGCTAATCGCTCTCGCCGGCTAGCCGTGACGTTTTGGTCGTGGCTCAAGGAATTCCGGTCTCCTTGTGCAATCTCAGCGAGCGCTCTTTTCTCTAGCAGAGTCATTCCTCGATTGTTACTTGAACGAGCTCGAATTCGCAAATCGGATGACGAGAAGGCTCCCCCCTCCCCCTGTCCTCCGAGTCAGCGCGGCGATGACGGTGAATCGCAGCGAAGAGGTGCGCGGTTGGTTCCCAGGGAACTAAAAGTCACGCTTGTTACGCGAGATTTTTTCAATCCTTTCTGACAAGAGCGACGGCCTCTCGAATATCGAAATTCCTCAGATAAAAACAAGTGACGCGACGAAAATAGAATTCGTCGATCCGTAGTTATCACGTGAACGGTACTTTTGTCGAGGTTCACCTCGCGGCGAGCGCATCGAACAAAAGCCGCGGATCACTCGGTTGGTCATTCGCGTCTCGTGTGTTACGTGTGTGTGTGTGTGTGTGTGTATGTGTGCGTGCATTCAGATCGCGCGCGCGATGCGCCAAGTCGAATATAATATACGTTCGGCCATTTCGAGAGATTCGCCAAAGCGCGCGCGCCTCCCTCCTCTCGCGAGGAAAGGTCACGCGTAACTATGTATCGAGAATCGATCGCGGCGGTGGCGAACAAAAAGGTCGGGCTCGGCGGACTCGCAAACGTACGTATGCCGTACGTTTTACACTTGATTAATAGGGAGCGTCATTATCTATCGGCGAGTTCAGCCTATGCCGACGATCTCTCTCCGGCCGCAACGTTAAAATAGTCGAAAAACGAAAAAATGGAGAAAGGGAGGACGAGAGAGGAGGGGGAAAACCGAACGGCTTGGCAATGACGTTGCGTCAACGTCGTCGCGGGATTACAACGCACGTTCGCCGCAACGTGTGTTCGTCCGCGTTGCCCAACGCGCGATCGCGCTCGAGATAAAATGATTCTGTCGATCTTGACTGACGGCTGTGCAATATTTAATAATAAAGTCGATACAGCGTTAATGCGCCGTGCAGTAAGCTGCGATAGCGAGTGCGTTAGTCTCGTTCGATAGATTCCGTTATTTCCGGAGTATAACGCATTCTCTCTCTCTCTCTCTCTCTCTCTCTCTCTCCTCGTTTCCTCTCGTTTTCACTCATTCTCTCTGCTCTTGGTTGCAATTGCCTCCACCTGCGCGAACCAATCGGGTAGCCGAGTGATGAATTCGAGCAACTGAGTGATGAATTGGAATAGCCGGACATAGAGACAACTAGGTCAATATCGATACCAATTCAAAGCGCCCCGGTCGAGCGCGCTGTGTTGGTTCCGCAATGCGGATAACTGTCCGGCAAAGCGATCGCTGATGCCGTTTCATTCTCTCTCCCTCTCTCTCTCTCTCTCTCTCTCTCTCTCTCTTTTTGCTGATTCGTTCTTTACTCACGGCGTCGCATCGCGTCGACCACGACATAAATTTGTCGGCGCGCGGTTGCTGCGGCGACGACGATCTCCGACCTCGTCGCACTTCTCTCGCGTTATCGTCGCCGCGTCCGCGTTTTCGCAGCCACCGACGACGGATCGCGGCGTCCGTGGCGGCTGGATTTCGGGCGAACCTCCGAAGCTTCTGGTACCACCTCGGTACCACCCCGGCAATGTCGGCTACAATTTCCGACGAGTCGAGTCGAGTTGGGCCGGTCGGCCGCTCGACCGAACGGTCACAATTATCAGCGCGGCGCAACGCAACGGTCGCCCTCGGTCCACCCGTCATTATTCCGCGAGTCCTCGGTAATAATCGAGCGAGTTTCGAGCGGAAATCGATTCCTCGAAGAGCGGATTCGCCGAACGAGGCAACGAGGCGAGCGAGAGCGGCCGCCGTAGGCGCGCTTCTCGGGACACGTGCGGCGCAGGGATGCATTTCGTGAGTCGCGAAAATTAAATAAAATGCCCTCTTTCCGCCGCTCTCTTCCCTCCTCTCTCTCTCTCTCTCACTCTCTCTCTGTCTCTCTCGCAGAGCCCTCGCGATTGTCTCGTTCTTTTATCGCCCGTTCGCCATGCGGAGACTCTCGGTTCCTCGCCTCGTCGTGTCACGATTCTCTTCGTCCTCTTTCCTTTTTTCTCGCCGGTTGTCGTTCTCTTCTTCCCTCCGTCGTCGTCGCTGATAAATTCGCGAAGCGTGATTCGAGTCCATCGCTCATGTGTGCGCAGGTAGAGAGACGGCGCAATAAAAGAACGCAACGTGCGTCCGCCTGTCGGACAAGCCGCTCGGCGCGCCCGCGACGCGACGGCGCGAACCTCCCTGTGGACATTTTTTATCGTTTACGAGGGAGCAATCGAGGTGTCTCTTTCTCTTTCTCTCGCGGAATTATGCGAGAGTTGTCGCCTCACGACGGGACTCGCGGTCGTGTTCGGGAACGGTTTTAAAGACCGCGTCGTCTTCGTCGGCGCTCGGCCGCGCGTCCGCTTATTTCCGACCCCTCGAAGAGCGAGGCGCTGAGCGCGAAGATCTCGCTTTCGCGCGCGAGCGCGCGAGGGCGAGCTGAGCACACTAATCGGTGTGGCATTCGGGGCCTCGGGGGGACCGAGTCTTTAGTTAGCCGTAGCTCATCGGTGCGCGTGCAAGGAGCCGCACATAGACGTGGTCGTCGTCAGCGAGCCATGTCGCGTACGCACGAGCCGAGATGATTATCTGCGTAAAAATCGCGCGGGACGTTAATTAAGAGAAAGAGAGGGGGGGGAGAGAGAGAGAGAGAGAGAGAGAGGATACGCGGCGCGTGTGCGTGCGTCGTCGAGCGAATCGATGCGATCGACGATAGCGCGACGGACGAAAGCGACAAATTTGTAAGGGAAAGGGTTGGGCGCATGTGTGAAGAAAGAAAGAAAGGGGAGGCGGAGGGAGAGACGGCGAGAAGAAAAAGGGAAGGAGATGGAGAGCGCGATTGGCGGTGCGCATGAAGGATCACAAGGAACGAGCGCGCGCGCGCGCGCGCACTTGACTTTCACGCTCGATGAAATTTCGATGACCGACCGCGATAAATATATATAATAGTAGTCGGCGCGCAATCAGCGCGCGAGGAAAGCGGGAGGGAAAAAGAGGAGGCCCACGTAGATAAAATCTGCCGAATTACATGAGCCGGTGGATACGCGTGCCCCTATCTGACCGGTCTACCAGAAACGGCTTCAAGAGACCGTAAAAATGTTTTACACCCGCGCAGCTAGGAAGCACATGGCCAGTATAAAGCAGGGGCGGGACAGGTAGGCAGAGAATGGAGGAAAGAGAGAGAAAGAGAGAGAGAGAGAAAGAGAGAGAGTGAATGAAGGGTATTCTCCTCGATGAATATTAATGGCCGCAGGTATAGTTACGGGGCTGCCGAAATTAGCGACGAAGAGCCTGTTGACTACTTCAATCGGAACGCTAATTAACAAGCCGGAAAAGACGCGTCCGCCGGAGATAAATATTCATTTGCCCGAGTACGAGCAAATGTACCTCTCTCTCTCTCTCTCTCTCTCTCTCTCTCTCTCTCTCTCACTCTCTCTCTCACTCTCTCTCTCTCCTTGTTAGCCGCGAAATCTCGCGTTCGCGATCAACGATCTGAGGAAATAGAGGAAATGCTTTCTCTTCAATGTATGTTTTTTTTTTTTCAACACATCACTTGATGTCGCGTCTCGATGCGCGCGCTCGCGCTCGCGTTACGGCGACTCGTCTTCGAAGAGCAGTTTCTCGGTTAATCATTACGTATTTTCGACGTTTGGTATTATTGACATTGCCACACGAACTGTTCACGACTCGTATCCACGTAATTATCGGACTTAACGACGCGATTTCAACGAGTGTAAATATCGTTCCGGAGGTGCGCGCGTGCACGGGGCTGATAATTAGAGAGCGCAGAAGAAACGCGGTCTCTAGTGACTTTTTGTCGTCGTTGTCGACTATACTTTGTTGAAACGCATCGTTGCATTTTTCTGTATTCCGCCGATCGTTCCTCCTTTGTCTCGATTATCGAGACGCTTACGCAACGATCGACGACCGTGTGCGTCGACGATTAATTGAACGCTTTCTATCGGCCGGAAATTGCCAGGACGCACGTTTATCGTTATCTCCTCGGAGATGTCATTTGCGCGCGCGCAGGGAAACGAGGAGTTAACGAGACGTCTCGAGGAGAGAAACATGAATCGGAGAAAGAGAGAAGGACAGAGAAAAGGAAGAGAAATAAAATATTCGTTAGACACGTAACGGAGGACAAACGGATAGAAAGAAACGACGCCGCGCTGTCGAATGTCCACCTCGCGACGAGATAAAGCGGTTTACACGCGTGTTACGATAATGAATGACCCTGGTCGGTGACCAGGGTAGCGAAGGGCAAGAGAAAACTAGAGAGAGAGAGAGAGAGATAGAAAATGAAACAAGAAGAGAGATGGGGAATCTCTTCCCCGTCATCCGAGGGATGCGTTGAATTTTTGAAGAATTCTGTCAATAGCAGCCGGTCTCGCCGATGAATGGCTCGCGGAGACCCGAATGACGAATTCCTTTTTAATATTTCATGAAGTCTATAGACTCTCTCCGATCGCTCTTCTCATCCCGACCGCATCGATCGCGCCCGTCCGCCTCGCTAACTAAGTGAAATGTATCTCCGATAAGTCGAGCGATAGCCTCACTGGCGAAGTTTGCACGGTTGTCGCTTCGTCGTCGGTATTCGACGAAAAATGCACGAACGCATTAGCATGACTCATCATTAGGCCCGCGTTAAGTCTCGCTACCAGTTTACGATTAAAACTTTTGATTAAATTGCATCGAGGAGCGCGGCGACGTTTCGTCCTGGCTCAGGAAGACTCTCTCGTCACGCGATTGCAGAGTCTGCTCCGAAATCTCGAACAGCTATTACGACTTGGGGATTTACGAGAGAGAGAGAGAGAGAGAGAGAGAGAGAGAGAGAGAGAGAGAGAGAGGGAGAAAGACAGCGGCAGATAGAAAGAGAGAATAGCAAAGAAAGGGGAGAAGAGAGAGAAAGAGAGAAAGAGTAACGTAATACGAAGTTCAGTGTCAAGTGCGTATCACGTTACCAACCGTAGTCACCCGATCTTTCTCGTACCGCGAAATCGAACTCCGTCCGATTAGAGCGATCGCGAGCGTTTGATTCGTCTTATCGGCGGCCCGTGGGAAAAAGAAAAAGCCGAGAGGAGATAACGAGATAACGCGTGTTGTCCGAGTCAATTAATTTCGCGCGAATGCGTACGCTGGATTTTAAACGAATTATCCTCGTGTAAATTATCTTGGTGTAAATTTTCCATCGGAGTAAACGAGTCGGCCGATCGTATCTTTCACAAAAATGTCGCGCGAAAAAGTAGGTAGGAGAAGAAAAAAAGAAAAAGAACAGAAGCGATGAGGGCAAGAGAGAGAGAGAGAGAGAGAGAGAGAGAGAGAGAAAGAAAAGGAAAGAGAGGTGGCCTTAAAATACATTCGGGACGCGCGCGTAATCGCGATTGCCACACTCTCGCGAGGCGCTCTCGCCGCGCGACGATGACGAGAGGGGGAAGTTTTCTGCAAATGTTACGAAGGAGGACTCTGCGGGACTGCCCACAGCTGTTCCTATAAATAACAACCCCCGATTTGATGCAACCACGCGAGTGCTCGCGGCAATTCTGCATCTTCTCTCTTCTCGCGAAAGCGCGGCAAACTATGGTTATTGACCCTCGCGGGCGCGTGTGCGTGCGGCCCGGCACTATTTCCGTTCGTGAAATAATGGGCCGAGAGCATCGTAACGTGTGATTTAAGCGCGTGCAGGATGGACGGAGAGAGAAAGAGAGAGAGAGAGAGAGAGAGAGAGAGAGAGAGAGAGAAAGAGAGAGAGAGAGAGAGAGAGAAAGGGTGAAGGGAGGAGAGAGTCCTCTCCGCTGTGTCAGGGCGTCGACTGCGTAATCCTGGCCGATCGGGGAAACGTTTATCCTAATTAGTCACCGAGCACCGTCCGCGCGAATAATTAAAGACGATTTATAAATAATAATCGCGTGCAATATGCGCGGGAGCTAACGATACGGAGTAATCCTAGAACGCTAATCTCTAATTTATACGGCCATGGCGTTTCTCTCGCCGATTTAGAGCGCCGCGATTTAATCCGATGATATCTATTATGTAACGACAAAACAAGACGAGGCAAATGACGCGCTCACCGCGCGTGCGCGCGTGAAATGAAATTTCGTCTCGATAGATCTCGCGAGTGCTTAGAGGTCTCAGACGCGCTCACGGATATCGGGCGGATAAGTGGGCAATTGCGCAATTTCAGCGCGTGTAGTTATATCACGCGCGGAGCGGACCGGCGCGCGGAAAGAACGAAAGAACGAAAGGACGAAAGAAAGAAAGAAAGAAAGAAAAGGGAACGAGTAACAAGAGCGACGTGTGTTCGCATTGAAACGGTGGCATTACGATCGAAGGTCCGCGCGCGGTGTTATTGCACACGCGTCGCACACACGCGCATCACCCGTATAATTACGTTCTCTCGGATGCGTGCGCGCGCGCTCGCTCGCTCGCTCGCGGCTTTATTCGCGCGGCAAAGCGAAATGCAATAAAATGTATTATACAATGAAGCGGAGGATTTATCCGCGCGGATTACATTATCCATCACGGTCGAGAGATTAAATCTCCATAAATTATGCTTCGTACCGGCGGTGTTCATTAGCGACACGGCTCGAATAGCCGCCGAGTGTTACGAGCGTAATGCGCGCGGTAAGCGTTACCGCATATATCACACGCGATATATCTGCCTATCCTCCCGATATGTTTTTCCACACTCGAAATTACGCGCGCACACGCACGCGAGCGCACGACGCACCGCAGATATCGCGGGCGGTTCTCTCTACAAAGGAATCTTCAATTGCAATAATCAAACCGCAAGGCGATAACGAAGAAGGCCGGAGAGTGTCGCTTCGCGCGCGCGCGCGCGATTCGACGCACGTCCGCCGATAAAATTCATTCGAATTCGAGTCCGCATTCGCGCTGCTGCGAGCTTCGCTCTCGCGCGCGGCAGCTAGCGTCGCGGGAAATCGAGCGAGCAAGCGAGCGTGCGATCGATGCGGGCCGGCGACAGCGATTTTCCCGCATTGGTCGGAATCGTTTGATCGTACTATGTGAAACGACGGGAAATCGCTCGAGAGGCTTCGCGGCCGGCCACGTCGAGAGTCGAGTGGCCGGCCAGCCGGCCGGCCGGCTCTCTTCGCGGATTTTCCACTTGGTTTATGGCGAACTGTCCGGGCCCTCGTACGTCCCCCGACCGATCGACCGGGTCGACGGAACGAGCGATGGATGATGTCACGCACTTGCGGTTGATAGCCGCAATCTCTCTGCGAGGTGCGTCGGCACGATCGACATTCGAGATTCGGACTTGGTCGCGCGGCACCGCCGCGCCGGGCTGCATCGCGTTTTATAGCGCGTTTTACTGCGTGTGGTGCGGCTGACCAGTGTACTCTCTCTCTCTCTCTCTCTCTCTCTCTCTCTCTCTCTCTCTCTCTCTCTCTCTCTCTCTCTCTCTCTCTCTCTCTCTCTCTCTCTCTGCCTCGCTTGCTCGTTCTCTCTTTCCTCCTCTCTCGCTCGTTTCCTCGCGTATCCACTCTCCGGCCACGATCCTCCTCGCTCTTCTGTCCTCTTCTCTTTTCTCTGTAAAGGAGGCACGACCAGCGCGGCGCAGGGTCACGGCCGGACATCGTCTGCCGTACTCTCTCTCTCTCTCTCTCTCTCTCTCTCTCTTTCTCTCTCTCTCTCTCTCTCTCTCTCTCTCTCTCTCTCTGAGTCTCTCTCTGTTTCTCGGCGCTCTACACCCACACTACATCTGTTCTACCCGCGCGTAGCGCGTTCCCCCTTCTCTCTTTCTCTCGTTCTGTGTGTCTCTCTGCCTCTCTCGCTCGCGGCCGTGCACTCTCATAAAGCTGAATTTCACTGCGCGCCGAATATGAGCCATCGTGATCGCGCGAAAGAGCCGTTTCGTCTCGCCTTCGCGACGCTTCTCTATGCGAAAACCTAGCAGTGCGGGTGCATGTGTGTGTGTGTGTGCGCGTCTCCGCTATTTCTTTCCCTCTTCGTAAACTGCTCAACGCACCGTCAGGATTGCCGATATCATCGAAACCTCGGAGAGAAAACGCGGAAGTGATTCAATTTGCTACATAGATTATATTATACTGAACTCGAGTCGCAGCTCGAACGGAGACGCAAGCGTGAAAGAGTAACGGATTCGACAGTGTACCGTCGGTTTTCAGATAAAGAATCTTATTGGAGAAGCAATTTTTTACGGCGGAAAAAAGTACCGAAGGAACACGCTTTGACGCAGCGTGACGTCGTTTCCGTTAACTATTCAAAGTTCTTCGTGATGGGCGTTTCTGCAAAAAGATAGACCGGAGTTTTCACATGTGCGTTTCGCACGCACACGCACACACGCACACACACACACACACAAACTTGCAAAGCTCGTTTTCGTCGTAAAATCGCTGTTTGTATGGGACGATGGATAATAGTCCTTGGATTTCCTGCATTGTTTAGAGAAAATACGCTCTAGTGCCTGACTTTGCAGGGAGTTTTCCACTTTCCGATGCAGTTTGCCTCGCTCGGCCACGTCGTAAACTTTCCTATCGTTTCGGAAATGCTACCTACAGAATCTATCCTCGATAGAACAAGCGATAGAGGCTGCAGATTATTCTTCAGTCGTAAATCATTCGGAGCAGCCGTAACAGTAACTTTCTACATTTGTGCTGCGCAGTAGGACGAAATGAGTAGATTATGCCACATGGCATAGAACCTCGGTCAAGCGCACAAGAAAGGAAACTTCGGTTTGTCTTATTGCTTTTCCGTTGTCCGGCGACCAAGAGCAGATGTGAGTCGTAGCAACAATGAGATACCCACGAGGGATTCTGTTCAGTCGTTAACGATTATGATCGCTTGATTTTTAACACCCTCCATGCGTTTGGACGAATTTTCTCGTTAACGACGACAAAAGTGAAGCTTTCGTCATCCGCGCTGACATATTACACTCTCCTGCGCGTATAATACCCGAAATTGACTTGGGAACGAGCCCGTCGTAGATTCGTAGATTCGAGAAAACGAGAGGACGAGAAATGACGAAACACGTCTCGCATCTTTGCGAGAGTCGCAGCTTGTTTTTCTTTTTCAGCCGAGACGTAAAACCCACGCGGCCGAAGCGGAGCTCTCTCTCTCTCTCTCTCTCTCTCTCTCTCTCTCTCTCTCTATCTCTCTTCAGCCCGGGGCGATCTTGCGATTTTTGTCAATCGCCTCTGACGTGAAGGTGTGCGCAAAGTCGCGAATCGACGTGTCCGAATTCTCGTCGCTACCTGACACAGACCAAGCGAAATATTTCGACGGTGACTCACGCGGGAGTAACGACCGCGATCGATGATGGGATTTTCGCGCGATGTGGTGCAACACTCACGGAACGGCCCCGAGATTCTCTTCTTCGGTCTCTCCGGCGAATTCGCGAGACGGGACTGGCGAGCGGCCGTTTCGTTGCGTTCCGCCGAGCGCTTCAACGAGAGCTGCGCTTTTTTCAACACGAGAAATACGCGAGAAACGCAAACGCGGATTCTCGAGGCTCCGAGAACGTCCGGGAAGAACTTTTGCTTGTTCGCGCGCGCGCGCGCATCAGCGGAGAATTAATCGGCGACACCGGCGCGGAAATTAAAATGTCACACACGAGTCCCCCGCGTATTTCTTGCGCTGCTCCGAATTGTTCCCCGCCGCAACCACGTGTTGCACTCCGGAGCACTACTAGCCGAGATATTATCGAGCGACCCTCGCGCGCTGCCGTGCGTTTACCTCGTTCTCGTCGGCGAGCCGAGCTGAGCCGCGGTGGCTCTTCTCGGCGACGCGAATCAGTCTCGGGCGATCTGACAGTTTGAAAGATCCAGTCAGGGGTCAGCCTGAGCGATCCGCGGTCAGCTTTAGCGAAGCTAGTGGCCGACACGTGAGTCGCTCAGGTGTTTTCGTCAGTGAGTGAATCAAGAAATTGTTTCCTTCTCTTTTTCGATTACTCAGACATGTTTATTGAACATTTGGTCATTGCAATGTTTTACACACACACACACACACACGCACACACACACACACACACACACACAGAGACAGTGCCGAGTCTCGGTTCGCATATCGTTTCGCTTATCGTTTTATGTCGTTAACAAACAGTTATCAATTGTTGTTTATTACAATATTCAAGTGAACGTAAAAAGATGAAACATGTCGCTCTTGTGACTCTTGACAATTGCACTCCCTCTACCTCGTTCGGTGAACACACACGTCTCTCTCGATTCTGTCACGCGACTCGTGACGATCGACGTTGCTGTTGTTTTACAATGTAGTCATATTCGCAAGTGTACAAACTGGGCGAGTCCCCGTTTACCGCGACATCGTATCCTTCTGATTGACACCTGCTCCCTATCCCTTCGATCATCGCATTGCCAATTATCCTTTGAATTTCATGCTACAGCCAAATACTCCTGCGCGAGAGATCACCGTCGAAAACGCCTCGGTGAACGCCTGTCGCGTTCTCCAGCGCGAACGCGGGAGTCGAGCCTTACGTTCTTGGCACACGAAAACAAGCCTCTAAATACAATTTCAAACAAATCTCCATGTGATGATAGAATTATCATAACTTTTAATCGTCATAGTTTTCAATTAATAACAAACAGAAGAAGAGCCAATTTTGCTACGGTAAGGAAACGCAGTCTCATACGCGCGACTACAATTAATCTGTCAGTTGCTCGCTGACTGACCTGCCTGCTCGCTTGCTCGCTTGCTTGCTCGCTTGCTTACTGGCTTGTTTGTTTGCTCGCTCGCTCGCCCGCTCGCTCGCTCGCTCGCATCGTGACAATTGATAATTTCCCTTGCCGATGTGATGTGACCAACAGTCACTCAACGGTTCAACGTCTCATAGTACAAGTACTCTTCCAAATACTTGTACATCAGATTGATTAAAAAACGGATGGTGGACTCACGATTTCGTGACGGATGCTGGGCATTCCTGCTGCGGATCACGCGATGCAGAGCTGCGTACAGGTCCAGCATCAGTGTCATCTGCTGCGAGTCCGCCTCGCCGTCGGTCGGCAGCGCGAACGGTATAGCCATGCTGATGCTGCTTGTCTCTCTCCTCTTCTTCTTCTTCTTCTTCTTCTCTCCTCGCGAATCTCTTCTTCCTCCTCCTTCTACTGCGCTCCTCTCGTCGTCCTCTACCCTCGATCGCACGCGACCGTCCCGAACTCCGTTCGTGACCTTTGACTTTGCTCCACCGCTCGCTCTCGACGCACTGTAACCGAACCAAGCAACGTGGTTGAGCTCACTGAGCACACTCAAATCTGACGTCTCTCTTCGCGCACCAGTTCGTCCCGCGAGAACAAAGTCGCCGCGCGCTCGGTGAGTGTTTTAGTGACGGACAAGCGCAACGACCAGATCTATCAATGTGAGCAGCTAGCTAACGCACGCACGCACGCACGTCGGGATCGACGACGCACAGAATCGCGTACGCGAGTCGCTGCACGCGTGTGTCGTCCTTCCTTCGTCGCACGTGACCGTTCAGTTCACCGGCGCACGCTCTCAGCGTACATCGTCGCGGATCGCACGTGGTGCGACGTGCGCGCACGCAGCAGCAGCAGCAGCGATTTGGCTACAACTTCAGCTGAATCGTCCTCCTCGTGGCAGCGTCGCGCTCACTCCCGAGGGACCCGAGAGAGAGAGAGAAAGAGAGCGAGAGCGAGAGAGAGAGAGCGAGAGAGAGAGAGAGAGAGAGAGAGAGAGAGAGAGAGAGAGAGAGAGAGAGAGAGAGAGAGAGAGAGAGAGAGAGAGAGGAGCGTGTCGTGGTGGCGACGACGACGACGGCGATGACGACGACGACGATGACGACGACAACGACGACGACGACGACGCTGCGACAGAGCGAATCTTTTGTTCTCGGGCACGGTGCGCACGCGAGAGGTCGATGATCCTGCTCCCGCGTCGCCGGAGCACTCGAAGTGCGATCACGACGCTGCGCACTAAGTGTCCCTTTTCTCCTCTTTCAGCGCCTTTTCCTCGCTTCTTACCTTGAGCGAGAAATCTTCTCGCCGAGGCGCACCGGGCACGCGCGCTGAAAGTCCGTGAGGTATAAGTCCCTGAGCACGAGGGGAAAGCGTTTTCCTCGAGCGATCTCCGTCTGTCTTCGCGCGCTTCTCAACGCCTCGTGACCGGGCTGCTCGGCACCGTACGCTTCACGTGGACGGCCAACATACAGCGGACAGGTGTCTCGCGATCACCATAAATCGTCGCGCGAACACGTGCGAGTTGGCTCGGGACTACGCGCCTCCGCTCACCCGCGACGTCGACGACGACGACGACGACGACGACGACGACGACGACGACGGCTGCGAGAGCGACGTACACCGTGACGAATTATAGCCACGCGAAACTGTGTCCTCTTTGGCGCGATGTATCACACACGTATGTTCGGAGCTGCGCGCACGAAACGAAGAAAGAGAGAGAGAGAGAGAGAGAGCACCGATGTGGTGCGGGGAAAGCAGAGCGGCACGAGATCTCGACTGAGCGCAAGTAACGAGAAACACGTTTGTACTCCTCGAGGTCTGGCGCGGTAATGATTATATGCTTTCCTGGCCACTCGGTACGCACGTTCTGCCGGCTTCCCCCACCCTGCGCTCGTCTGTGCGGACGATCGGTCGCGGCGGTGGGGACGCGTGCGCACGCAGCCGCTGGAGAGGAGGTTGATAAAAGTGGAGTGGGGAGGACAGTCGCGACCCCCACCACTCCGCGGTTCGTTCGGATCGGAGAGGAGCGAGGGGGACACCGAGGAGCGTGACAATACATTGTCCTACTACTCGGAGTAGTGGTTACGTTTGAGCACCGGACACACCACCGCGCGAGAGTGTGTGTGTGTTTTCAGTCGCCAGATAACCGCGCCACTACGAGATGCGCCTAGAATTCCGTATGAGAGATAATTTAATACGCGCGGAAACTGCGCTGCGGGGCTGGAAGGCAAGTGCGTATCTCGCAGTTGACTTCGAGGCGCGAGGAATGCTCCGCTTTTCTCTCTCACTCTCTCTCTCTCTCTCTCTTTCTTTCTTTCCCGTCGAGATTAGGGATTTTACGAACGCACTCGCCGACTACGCCGTGTGAGAAGCGTAATAGCATACGTTCTCGTCTTCGAGATTCTCGCGGTTTCCCTCCCTCCATCCTAAAATACCCTTCCGAAGAATAGCATTCGTATCCATGCGGTGCATCGCTTCACGCTTCAAAATAATTAAACGAAGGGGAGGAGCTGCCCGCGATAGCTCGCCGGCGGAATATCGACATTCGCTACGCGTCCGGAAGATGCAAGCGCATTTCTGCGACGTGTCTCGGACATAGCGGAGCGTGTAGCGCATAGCGTGTGGCGGGATCTCGACGAAGGAGAGAGTGAGAGGACTCACGCGCGCGCGCGCGCGCACACACGTGCGCGCGCTCGCACGCGTACAACTCCCCGGGCTGTAAAGGCGCGTATGACACGACGAAACGACACTCGAGCGCAACTGCGCAGTTCACGCGAGCTGCGAGAGCCGCACGGGGGTGGTTGCCGCCGCGGGTCGGAAACGGTTCACGTTGCTTCGGTCAGGCGTAGCTCGAAGATCGAACCAATTGAAGAGACGGAGAAAGCGAGAGAGAGAGAGAGAGAGAGGGAGGGGGAGAAAAGATAATTAAAATTCCTACGATACGGCATGTATCTCATTCCCTGTTATTTCTCCGAGGTGAAATGTCTTCGACGAAAATTTCACCGAGATTCATTATTTCGTAGTAAATAGTAAATATTTCTTTTCGTAATTCTTCTCACGTGTCGACTGCGCGTGCTACCGTCGACATAACGATAACGATTAGCGATAGATGATATCGCAACAGCGTTATCGATACTGTCATGCCGCGGCCGTTTGTGGACGAGCGATAATAGATGGCCGGAATAACAACGAAAGCTGCGGCGGTGTCAAAGATCAGCTTTAATCGCCCCGACGACCAAACGGAGCGCTAATGAGCGCGGACGTGCTTATAAGTAATTAGGAACGGATGAGCGAAACGCGCACGAGCCGGGGGATGGCTGGCTGGCTGGCTGGAGGGACGGAGGGAAGGCTTGCGCTTAATTTGGCGATAATTCGCGACGATGCGAGCGATATTCATCGGCATCGCGGCCGGTGGAGTTATCTTTTCTTTTTTTTATACGGCCAATGAATGGCTGAACAGAGAAACAAGAACGCGCACAATATGCCTCTATTGCGCGAGCTGATTCACAATGCATACGCGATGCACCGCGCGGCCGGTCGCTACAATGCTGCGGCTGCATAAATAAATATGAGCATATTGGCGCGGACACGGCGGCAGCACAATGCGCGCGAAAAACGGAATCGGCGCGACTTGAAAAGGAAGCTCGCGCGCGCGTCATTACCATTAATATCGCTGTCTTTTATTATCATACGCGAAAGTCGATGAATTACGCGCGCGATTAAACGGGTGATTAAACGCGATGTCAGCATGGAGAGCGGTCGATCCACGGATCTATCGATCGAATGCCGATACGATAGCATCGCGCACGTGTGTCTCGCAGCATGAAATGCAGTGCGGAGCGAGCGTGTTTGGTCCTTTGATTTGAACCCGTAAAAAAATGTTACGTAACACCCGCTGGCCCGTCGATTCGCAATCGACCGCGCGTCATTTTGAATTCGCCGCGTTTCCCAAGCCGCGTGCGTTGTTACTCGCGAGAAATTTTTCCCGAAAAATTTCTCCCGAAATCACATTTCATTTTCGAGCTCAGAGTGAGAGGTGTTCAAGGCTTATCGCGTCCATTGTGCTGCTCAGCACGGGTCTCATTGTCAAAGTTGAAGAAGACGGAGAAAGAGAAATGTGAATGAACCGACTGGTCGCTGACGAAGACTAGTGTGACGTGAGCACTCGTCTTTCGAATTTCGGCCCTCGGCCAAATTGCGCAACGCGCGACGCGACGCGGGTCAAACGCGCCCCAACGGAGAGATCGCGCGATCGCGTGCCACTCGACGGACGATCGACCGAGCATCGGCCGAGAGAGAGAGAGAGAGCGAACAGATTAACGTGAGGAGCGCGTCGCGACGTTGTCATTGGATATATCAGACGTGGCGGTTAAAGGCCAGGTGAATCTCGACGGTGCGCCGGGGATGGCGTTACAGAGAGATGGCATTACCGCCGTAGAGCGAGTGGAAACCGGAGTCGAAGCGGCGAGATATGCTCCGTGTATTCCGTGCCGATGGCACCTGGATATCGGCGGTATCGGCTCGCTTATGTCGCGGCGATATCGCCGCGCGAGTCAATCATCGCGCGCCGAATCGACGCAAGAAGCACCGCTTCGCTGTGGCCAATTGTCCTCGTTCGTCAGGAGACTCGAGCGGAGCGGTGCTCTCAGTCGAGGAGGCGAAGCGATTCATGCGCCATTGTCGCGCGCGAGCTGCGAGATTTCTTCAACTTGGCTGCGAGGGCGAAGCAGCCGCGGGGAATTTTCACGTCGAAGGTAGCGACAAGCGATAAAAAGCAGATTCCGCGCGGCCGCCGCGCCGGCAAGATGGAGGGAAGTAATTAGGGAATTGTAATTGCAAGGTGTTGGACAATGTGAGACGGGCAATGTGAGGTATTTTTGAAGCTGGATAAGGTGAAACCCCCTCCTCTCCCCCGCCGGTCGGTGCGTCTTTCCTCATGCAGATAAGTTCGAAAAAATGTATTATTAATTTATCGGCCAACTCAACATCGCGCTCGAAGCAACGAGCAAAGTCGGACGCGCTACGTTCGACGTGGTAGACGAAGGTAGATCGAGAGAAGCGGACTCGATCATCGCGAGTCGGCTGTCTTCGCGAACGACACGTCAGACCAGCTACTGTGTTGATTATCTCAGATACGTTATCGAGCTTTCGTTAATCGGCCTCGATTACGCACGAGAACCCTCGGGGAAATTGTTATCCGTGATATAACACGGCCTCGGCAACGGGACCCGAACGGATCTCGAACTTTCGCGCAACACTTTACTCCTCCGTCCTCCTCCTTTTTCCCCACCTCGTCCATCGACAGTCCTCGCCAATCATCGTATCCGCGTTAAATCGATCGTCCGATCGCAAACGCGACTCTCCTAACGATCCCCGCGGATAAGTGCCGGCCTGCCGGCTGCTGTGCAATTTTCCGCCGGCCCTCGGGAAAAATCGTAATCGTACCTCGCGAAATCTATTAGTCGCGGATGCAAATGTCGGCTTAATAACCGCCTTCGCGCTCCTCCGAGCCGATCCTCCAGCCGGCGTCGGCCGCTTCTCGCCGCTGTACGCACGCCGCTCGCTCGCTCTCTCGCTCGCTCGCTCTCTCGCTCCGCGAGCGTTAACGACCCGCGCGGGTTTACCGGCCTGCCGAGTCTCTCTCTCTCTCTCTCTCTCTCTCTCTCTCTCTCGCTCCGACTTTCTTTCCCTGTCGATCTTCCGCAACCCCTTCGCGCTCGCGCCCAGCTCGTCGTCTCATTTCGGCGGAGACAGAGAGAGAGAGAGAGAGAGAGAGAGAGAGAGAGAGAGAGAGAGAGAGAGAGAGAGAGAGAGAGAGAGAGGAGTATCGCGTACACAGGCCGCGCGGCCACGACGTCGCGCCGGTTAACCGGCGGCCGGTAGCGGGGCCGAGATTTAAAACCGGTAGCACTGTGCGCGAGGACCGGGCTGTGTATTTTTAGAACGACCACCGCGGTCGCGTGGGCGGATGCTGGTCATCGGTCCGGGGACCTGTGCCACTTTGTGTTTCGAGCGAGTGCCCGGACTCGCCTGCGCCGCGATCTGCGCGGCGATCCTGTCGAGCGATCGGTGCCCTCCGCGGTTCGGCAGTGTAAAAATAACCCGCGGGGAGGCGGGGGGGAGGAGGGGAGAGCGAATGAAATAAATCGGCCGAAGGGAGGGCAAAGGGGCGAAGCCGCGCGGCAGTCGCGATTGAATTCCGTCGTGCAGCAGCGAGCCGACGCGACGCGAGCCGTAACGATGAATCGCGCAATGACTCCGGCCGCGGATTCGTAAGTGAACGGAGCTCAAGTAGACTGTCTTCGTTTATTTTGGTCTTTCCACCGCGGTGTCTTCACGTCGACGTGACGACTGCAAACGTCAGAGTTGCCTTCACCCAGCACCCCCATCCGCCGCGGGCCTCTCCCGACGTCGAAATCGCGCGAGCGCGGGCGAGATTTATTCCGCATCGCGTTGTTCACACGTCGGATGGCGTCAGATTTGTTTGTAAGCTCGTGCCCCACCGAATCATCTATCTACGGCCTACCTGGATGAAGCGGCGGGAGGGAGGCAAATGATTCATAGATCGCTTAGGTCGATTAGAGCGCGTAGCCGGCGCGGAAAAGCCGCAGGCTACGCCGAAGGAGAAAAAAGTAGTGTCGGAGCCGAAGGTTCCGGCGATGTTAACCAAGCGCCTTAATTATCGGGGCAATTATCGCGGCGGGCAAGAGAGCGTGCTATCGCGCTCGTGTGCGTCGCGCGACGCGCGTTCGCCGTGGACAAGTTCGTGCGGGTTTCTTGTCCTCTGCCGCGCATCACGGACACGCTGTCGCCGTCGTTTACGAGGTTAACGGAAAGAGCAACGTTATTAAACGACGCCTGTAACGGGTGGCCGGCGAGAACGGAGCAGCCCGATTGCCGGCGCGGTGATCGCCGTCGGCAGGATGAGAAGCCGAGCGTATCTCGCAATGCTACAGATTTTACCGTCGGTTTAATCATTACTTCGGTGTCGTCCGTCCTTCGCTTCCTATTTCAATCACGCCACGCGAAAGCACTTGACGAATGACGCGCAAATTGTCCGCGCCTTTTCCCTCCTCCGTCTCCTCCAGCTTTCTCCGTCTCTTTCTCTCCTCCTCTTCCTCCTCCTCCTCCTCCTCCTCCTCCTCCTCCGTTTCTTTCCCCTCCTTGCAACACGAAGCCACGACGTGACAGCGCTCGGAGAAAAAGAAACGCGGCGAATGAGAGCCACGTTCGAAAGGTGACTCAACTCGTCAGGATTGATGTTACGAGTTGCGTCTCTTATCATTTTTATCGGGCCATCGGCACCTTATCGCGGCACCGTCGGTGCATCGAACCGGGTTTCGCGCGATTTTCTGCAAACATTCAAGTGTTTGAGAGGAACCAGACCCTCGAATATACACGCCTATGTTTTCGTGATGCGTACCCTCGGCGACTATCCACGCAGCGACCTCGCTCGATTCACGCGAGGCTGACTGATAACGGGCGGAAAAAATAGGAAGCTGAGAATAATAGACAGGCGGAAAATCGCGGGCGTCTCTCTCTCTCTCTCTCTCTCTCTCTCTCTCTCTCTCTCTCTCTCTCTCTCTCTCTCTCTCTCTCTCGTCGCATCCGTATAACGTGACGTCTGCCGCGAATAATAACACGGACGTTCCATTTTTTTCGACCGGAATGATGCCTCATCAAGACGCCTGATTATTGGCGTATAATCGGTCAGTTGATAAGATACACGTCTTACGATACACGCGCACATGCACATGCACACGCATGTGCCGACGTGTATCTACGCGACTCGCGGCGGCGCGGTGGTGCGCGAGTGACGCACCGCGTGCATACGTACACATGTGCGTACACACACACACACACACACACACACACACACACACACACACACACAGATTCGCAGCTGGTGCGTACGACTAATATCCGCAATTTCGTAATTTCAAAGCGTCGCCTACGTGCGACACGCTAACTACCCGGCGCAGCAGCGGTGAAAGAAGCTCGTTCCGAGAACGTACCGTAAACGTTAGTGACGAAACCTTCGAGACACATTGACGTTCGTATTACGTTGATTTTCACGATAAGTGAATCCCAGTATCGAGGGAGTGCGAGCGAGCGAGCGAGCGACTAGAAAGAGCATTCGTGCTCGAACGAGAGCCTCTTTTTCTCTCTATCTCTCGCGAAATAACCGCGAGCCGCGAGTAGAGATTGCACGAAATTGCCGCCCTCGGCTCGTCGCGCGTAATTACCGCTCCGAAGCGTCGCTAGACGCGGTGGCGTTTCCTCTGGCGAGGAAACGCCACCGTTGTTCGTACGTGAGCCGCGAGAGAATAACAATTTGATTTATTTATCCGCGGTAGCTCGCGCGAGCGGAGAGCACAATTTTCGTGAAATGACGCCGCTCCGGCTCCGGCGAGGCGAGCGAGATTTTAGCGATTTCCGCGGGGAACGACGTTCGAGTCGACGAGTCTGGCGGGAGAGCGGGCTCGATTGTTTCGTCATGACGAGAGTTTCCTTATTTGCGTATGCATCCGCGTCGGATGGTCGTACGACCGGCGGACACGCGAGCGATGATCGTCGTTAAGGCCGGAAACGGGGAGTTCGCGAGGGTGTTTGCGGATGTGGTAACGAAATCGTCGCTCTTTAGCCGCAAGGTTCTCGTCTGCCGCGTTCTTGCGGTCTCTCGGAAGGCGGCGGAGCCCGCGAACCGTCACGATAAATATCGAACGTAGTCGAGCGATCGCGGACAATGTCCCGCGCAAAGTCCGTTTTTATCGCGCTGCGATCGCGATCGGCCGCCGGTTTTTACGCGCGCGACGGGACGGGTTTAATAAACGTTTCGGGACACAATTTCGGTTTTTCTCGCGAGGCCCGTTTCAATTTTACGCACGACGGCGGGGCTTGATTTACGCCGGCAGCCCGTCGTCATCGTCGTCGTCGTCGACGACGACGACGACGACGAGGACGAATAAGCGTTAAACGCGCGATCGCGCGCAAAATCGTGACGGAGCGAACGGAAGAAAGAGCGCGAGAGCACGACCCGGTAGCGGCGAAAAGCAGCACCGCGCAAACTAATGCACGGACAATAATTGACTGAGTACTCGCAGGTGCGCGGATATGCGCATCCCCCCGGGTGTCGTGAGACAGAGACAGAGACAGAGACAGAGACAGAGAGAGAGAGAGAGAGACAGAGAGAAAGAGAGAAAAAGGAAGAGAAAGAGGGAGGGCAGGTAATGTGCGGGTGCGTACGCGCGCGCACTTGAGGATAAGTATTTGCCGGCGGCTATCATCAGGATCCAATTGAGACGAGTGCGGTTTAGTCACGACAGGACAGGTATCATCACCGACTAATTTCGAGATAACGCGGCTATTAACGTACCGTCGATCGTAGCAGCCGCGATATCTCGGATCGTACGCGTTGCCTCTCTTATGTAAAGATTATTACGCGATATTACGCGATCTTGTTGGACTGACATAAAAACCCGCGACCCGATCGGAGCGATTCGGAGGCAGCGCGCGATGAAATCCCACTTGGGAATTCGGAGATGAAACTCTGACGGGCTAGCGATTCGCAACGAGCTTTGCAGGTTGACGAAGGTATGCCGCCGAACGGCGGTTTCATTCGGCAACTTGGCGTCGAATTGGAGTTATTGGAACGTTAAAACTGGATAATTCCAAAATGGTTGCAGCTGAGAGGATAATTGAGCGACAGTGAATCGTTTATTTGTTAGGGTGGATTTCACTGGTCGGAAAAACGGCTGAGAAAAGAAACCTATGCAGTGTGCGCTTTTCATGTTTTTACTTGTTTTTTTACCTGTTTTTTTTTTCTCCTGGGTGTGTTGGGATTAGAATGAAAAGACGACACGTGCTTCACTGGCAATCTTTGACTTGGACCGTGGCGGCGTGAGCGGGGTCTAAATACGTCCGAAAATGAGCTCTGAAACAATGGGGTTATGTGGAACCTGCAGAAGTAGGTCTAACCGTCCGCGCTTTCAACGTCGACAGAAAGTTTGTTTTCTATTGCTGAACTGGCTGCACTAACTTGCACTAACTCATTCTCTTCTTCTCTCCCTTTCGCTGACTCCTAGATGTATATCTATTTCTTTTTATGTTCCCTGAGTGTACACTAGTTGAGCGATAAAAAACAGACCTAGAGAGTATCGTATCTTCAACACATTGATCGATAAGAAACACCGGCCGGCCCGCGTCTCTAAAGTCGCGTTAATCACTCTCATCGTGGCTGTAATGAGATGATCTCTAAAAAGTCGCTTCCCTGCTATCTATACGCCGCTAAAACGATGCCGCTCACCGACGCGACGTGACCTTGGCAGCAGCCGGCGCATTATCGAGTTTTGCGGTTTTCTTTGGCGAACGTGAACGTTATTTTTCTCGCGAACGTCGTGTCGCGCGTCTTCTCCGTCGCGATTCTGCCTGCTTCGAGGAAGCCCGAACAGATTACATTTTTATCGCTCTCGATCGCTCGCCCCCTCCTCCCCCGCCCCCTGCCCCCTGCTTCACCGCGTTTCACCGCAACTCTCGTCGTCGTCCGTGTCGCCCGCTCGTTTTTCTCAAACATGCGTTCCCCGCATGAGACCTCCCCTTCGCGTTCTCTTCTCTTTTCAAGTGCACAAAATCACGTCAAGATAACTGCGATTTTCAAACCGAGCGCCCGATACGTTTCCCGCCGAAGCCCCTCGAGCGCCCGATAAATCCGGAGATAAGCCATCGACCCGGCAGATCTCACTTACCGTTGCGATCAACAATCGTCGCGTAAACAATCCTCTCGACGGAAACAGATCTCTGACCTCGATCTCGGACCTCGACCAGGATACCTCTTCTCTGAGCTGTCCGCGGACTCTGCGTTGCGAATCTCTTAAAGTACACGACTCGATGGGTTCGAAGAAAGCTTATTGCCAAATTGACAATAGGTCCAGCGTATTTATATCTATAACGGAAGCATCGGTGGTGGAGGATTACAGTGTAAAAGCAGGATACGAGCTTCCAGTTGTCTTCGCCCAATGGTACTCATCGTCCGTTGCGTGGGGAATCGGCCGGACCAATGCCAGCACTACCTGTGCCTGACTTCTACCATTGGTAGATACCGGAGGGTTGAGTCATGTCATCTCTAAACGTAGATACATGCACATATTCACGCCTTTTTTTTTTTTGTAGCGGAGAACGTGCGCTCTCATCCTTTCTATCGCCAGAGAGAGAAAGAGAGAGAGAGAGAGAGAGAGGGGGGGAAGAGAAAGAGAGAGAGAGAGAGAGAGAGGGTAGGGCGACGGATTCCCTGGAGTCGCATCGAAGATGCAGTCCGACCGCACAAAATGAAAAAAACAAAAGTCACCGTGCAAAGAAGGAATAGGCGAGAATAGACCTGTAGCAGGCCGTGTCAATTGTCATTGGACGCAGCACTCGCTGCATGGTGCCATTGGGAACTTGGTCTCACGAGCACGACGTGCAAAGCGCAGATTTGATGCCATTGAATCAGCGAGCGGCTTCTCCCCCGCGCTCGGCGCTTCGCCAATCCCCAGCATATTGAAGCGTCTCGCTCGTTGGCGCGATAAGATTAGCCAGCGCGCGGATGTACGACGCGAAGTAGCGTCTTCGGCGATATCGGCTTGAAATCATCACGCGTTGCAACGCGTCGAGATAGTGTGCGGAGCTGCATTCGCACGAGCGCGAGCGCGCGCGCCGCTGTTGTTGTCGGAAAATGAACCGTGCGCAATTTGGACTCACCGCTGGTACCCAGCCGGCAGCAACGAAGAACTTCGTTCGGTCTCTCTTTGTCATTTCGTCGAATTTTCCTACGCTTTTCTTTCACCTTGCCTCCAGCGAGCAGATCCGATAATGCTGCAACTGCCGAAAGACTCGAGTGCCTCAGCCGGGAATCGACGTCATTAATGCGCAGTACAGATTTACCTTCCGAGCGTGTCATCAAGCGTCGTGCACTCGAGCGGGATGACGTATCGCCTCGCCGGAGTTGCGAGAAGCGCGTTCGGACAGCGCCGATTTAATGCGCGCCTTTGCCAGGCCAAGCGCAACCAATGATAACGCCTTATCGGCGTGTAATCACTCCGTTCCCTCCCTCCCCGCGGCCCCCTCCGCGATCGTCGGACGAACAACAGCTAAGCGCATTACGTGCAGGTGGATGCAATATTGTTTGCGCACTCTGGCGCGTCAAAGCGTCCGCGAGCTCCCCCGTCAAAGGCGAAAGGCATCGGGACGGATTGAGCGAAATATCAGGTAGATTACTCAGAAGCGGGACGGGATCGAGGCTCGGGGCAACGAAAGATAGAGATCGGGAGGGAACGAGAGAGATCACGTGATTCTTCCAAAGAACAGGTTCGTGCTTAGCAACCGACAAAGTGCGCGGTCGCCGAGGGGCCCTTTCGCGCCGCCCTGACCGCCGTTTGCTGGAAGTTAGGACGAATCGAGCGTGCTCCCGCCGCCGCTGGAAGGAAATGAAGCCGATGATGACTCACCCACGTGTCCGTACGCGCGCCCGTATGTGTGTGTGTGTGTGTGTGTGTGTGTGCGTGCGTGCGTGTACGTGCGCGCGCGAGCGCGAGAGCGTATGTTTGTGCATCGCGTAACCTCATTATGATGCGCCAACATCGGCTAGTCACGCGATTGAGAGCGAGAAGACCGGCGGACTCCCCGCGAGAGAGATTCTTTGTCTTTCGGGCTATCAAGGTCACATCGTCGCTCGCGGGAGGGGAGTCTAATTGGAATCGCATCCGCTTGGCGAGGCATCGGCGATAATCGGATCACGGATAGCGATACTACCGAACGTTCGATTCACTCTGATCCGTCCGGATGCTGCACTCCTCGCCCGGACGTTACACGCGTATGACGACACAGCGGGTCGGCTGTTACATCGCGCGACTTGGTGTTTTAGGGAGGAGGACGTTGCGCAACACGCGATGTCACGCGCGACTTCCTCGATGCTGTGGCTTTCTCTCTCTCTCTCTCTCTCTCTCTCTCTCTCTCTCTCTCTCTCGAGAGAGAGAGAGAGAGAGAGAGAGATATCGCGCGATTTTCGCCGCTCCTGCGGCGCCGAAGAACGCCCGGGGCATGTGTGTCATCGAACGTGCAGCTGAGCGGTCAGCAGGTTTCGAAACTGGCTGCCGAAATAGGTGTCCTTGCATTTTATGAAGCGATAATATTCTCTCTCTCTTTTTTTCTCGTTGCTTTTTGGAATATTTTATTGAAGCTTTTGACTTGGTTGCTGCGCCTATCTGTTGGTCAATTTTTATCCAAACACTTCGGACGACTAATCTGCTGCGTACAAGCTTCCCTCTGTCAGTCCTGACCCTTCTTCGCTTTGTTGCCATCTCGTACCGATTTCGGCCCTTTGTTACTCGCGGCCGCGTTCGACTGCGCCGCTCGACGCGTTCGTAGAAACGTCGAGGTCTCCGACCCAGATGATTTTTCTTTTCTTTCTTCTTTCGTCGGATAATTGACGAACCGGCGGACGTTTTAGCTCGTATCGCGGGGTAATTAAGAGACGTTGACGCGGGCCGGAAGTCGGGCGAGCGCATAATTCGGTAATAAGGCGCCTCTAATCACGGCCGGCGGATCTGCCGACTTGCACCCGCTTGACGTACGGCGCGCCGTGCCGAGAGATCTCGTTAATTTCGCACGAAAAGGACGAGACGAGACGCGAACGACGCGACGCGGCCGGGAGGGGGCGGCGGTTTCGGGAGGAAACGCAGGCAGGAAACGGAAAGGCGATTTTTCATGCAGGATGTGAGGTTGCACGGAGCGGCCGATATTTTGGCGCGATAACGCGTCGACACGGCCGTGCTTCTCTCTCTCTCTCTCTCTCTCTCTCTCTCTCTCTCTCTCTCTCTCTCTCTCTCTCTCTCTCTCTGTCTCTCCTTCTCTCTTACAAATGCTCCTCGATACGTGTAAATTTCACGGGCAACGCGCGCCCGCGCGCATGGATCTCTTCCCAGAAGTCGGGGAGATAAAGAGCGGCGCGAAAGAGTGACACTGCGCTTAAACGGAAACCACAAAACTTACACATTCATCACACATTATAGCCGACCTGGAAATGCATACGCGATTTATTAAACGCCTAAGCACGATGCTATCTGGCCGTCGGGGAATATACAAAGGCCACGGGCACGGATGCACTCGTAAATCTGCGGAAGCGCGTTTTACGGATTACAATAGCTCTGCTCTCTTTTTCTCTCCCCCCCCCCTCTCTCTCTCTCTCTCTCTCTCTCTCTCTCTTTCTTCCACGGAGGAACGTATCCTCGGCGCGTCACGGTGTGACAGCATGTAGCATTTATGAGAATTTATTTTACGGACGCGCTCGCGTCTTTTCCCACCGCACGGACTTTCGTCGGGCGCGCGTTACCGTCCCGGCTAAATTTTTACGAAGTATAAACGCCGTATAAACGCCGTATAAAGCCGCCGGTCATTAAAAGCAGTCGTTCGGCGAAGGTGATTTTTACGGGCCGTCCGTTATGGAAGCATTTGCCATTTAACGAATCGCATCGGAAAATCTCTCTCGGATAGACCGATGATGACGCGCTAGTGCATCTCGAGCGCGGCACGCATCGACGTGCAGCCAGACAGTCGTCAGACAGACAGACAGACAGACAGACAGACAGACATCGGGTGAGAGTTTTTTTTCCACCTCTTTAAGACCAGCCTTAATATTCTTACTGCCGCTGCCGCCGCTTACCATCGTCGCCGTCGTTGTTATCCTCTCGTTCCCCGGAGTGCGCGCGCGTCTCGACAGCGCAGCTTTTTATTTTCCATCTACCTCCGTCCGGAATCTCGAGATCGTGCTTTTCAGATATTTAGCATTGCCATTTGCATATCTAACGCACACCTATTTGCATACTTGATTTCATCCTCTTAAGAGGAAACTTATGCGCATCCATCGCGCAACTCCAAAGCACCACCAGCCAGACATTGGAAACGTCAATTCGCGGTTTTTCAATTCGCGCGCGATCGCCCTCGTGAATGATCGATTACGCGCCACCCCCATCCCCAGCCATCCACTCGCCCCCCGTGAACGTTAGCTCGTGCTAAATCGAGGAGGAGGATCTTCAAGAAGCGCAAGTTCTAGGCACGCACGCACGCATGCGTGCGCCTCGCCTCGAGCCACTTTGTGACGACGTAATAAGCAGTGGTAGGATGCGAAAATCGACCTATTCTTAGGACGACAAACGCGGCGGGAGAGTAGCTCGACGACGTAGAAACTTCAACTGCGCAAAAGACTGCGCGTCCGTCCGTCCTCCCTTCCTTTGTCCCTTTCCTTTCTCAAAGTGTATTTCCCTTCTTTGCGGCCTTAAGAACTGCTACATGTACCTGCACTACAAGCGTAAACAGGTCGCTGCAGGTCCAATGTGTTCAGGCTACTACCTGTTTCTATCCCCGCCGATGTTCCAAATATTGTGTCTAATTTTTCTCACGTATTTCACACGCGGCGAATTAAATAAAACTGATGTACAATCTCGCTACAATTATACGAGTAAATTCGAAGGGAGCGGAGGGTCTCGCTCGGTCCGTTATCGCTTATATCGATGACTCGTCTTCTCGGAAGTTAGGAAAAATATTATGAAACACACAAGATGCGCTATTCTGCGCGGAGGAGATCTCGGGGTACAAAAGCAACGAAGAAAGTTCGACCAAACGGCTGTCTTCCTCGAGTTTATTCTTCCTTAATCCTCGAAGTGCCGAGGAGGAGCCATGAGGAGAGAGAGAGAGAGAGAGAGAGAGAGAGAGAGAGAGAGAGAGAGAGAGAGAGAGCGTGTGGAGTTTCGCTCTGTGTCGCTGAAGCCCAGGAAGACTGTCGAACGTTTTGTTTGCCGGACTGGGTCCGTAGGCTGCTACAGCGAACGTTTCGACCTTGAGCGCATATATGCGCCCGCAGTACTCAAAAGATGAATTATAGACGCTTTTGTATCTCGATAATCCTCTTTATGAACCGACCGAGAGAGCTTAGCTTCTTCGCAGGAGTTTGCCTTGAGAGATAACATGGGCCAAGTGAACATTACGGCTTTCGACGCAAATGTCTAAGCCTCTTGTCGATGATTTTCTTATATCGTGGGTCCGAACGTCACGTTGGCGCAATCTGTTGTTGACGAGAGTCAATGAGGCACAAAGGCGATGATCGTTCGAGTACAAAATTCGAGGCGGACCTTCGGCCGCCGTCGTGCGTACTTTCGACGTACGTTACCTGGGTAATCATATTTCTCGGTGTCCTTTGGGAACGTAGTACGCGTCCGCAGGCTGTTCCCCGATGGGAATTAATGCGTCAGTCGTTTCGCCTGTCTCCAATTTCGCCGCTCGACTTTCACTCTCGACTTCTCTTTTTCTGCGTAAATCTTCATGGTAGTTGAAAAAAATCGAAAAAGTCACTCGTGAGAAGAAAATCGACCCTTTGCCGCACGGTCAGTCCCTCTCCTTTGTGTCTGTTGTTGGGACCATTGGAAACGAGGAAGGTGCAGTGCAGCACACTGTTTCTCATAACTCGTCCCTCGCGACAACACGCCGGATTAATCGCGTCGCCCGCTGACAGCGCCCCCGTAGTGGGGAGTGCTCGTTGCGCCGACGATTTTTTTTTTCGTAGATCCTCCTCTTCAATAACCTCTTCAATTCCGCTAGCGCGACGTTTGTGTAAACGTGACCCAGAACTGACCAGCGCGAAACAAACAAACAAAAGTCGCGGCAACGTCGTTTCTCGCGGGAAAAATCGCATTACGTCCGCACTGAGTCCGCGTTAAAAGTCTTCAATCAGTCGGAAGACGTTGTCTGTTGCATCATGTCATACGTACCAATCACAACCTCACAACTGACAGCCGATGCGTAAGAAGGTCAAGATGGTACGCATGCGTACGACACACGACAACATCTCCCGACTCTCTGTAGAATCCCATCCCAAACGGCGTATTATTATGTTTATGTTATCTTCGAAACATCAAATTACTTTGCGTTTGCCGAGCGACAGTCGTCGAGAAGATCGTCGGCCGACGGCGGTGATCCTGTCGACTTTTCACACATTGTGTCCTTAGCGTCCCGGTTTTCTTTTCTCTTTCTTTCTCCACTCCACTCCGCCAATGTTGCCCTGCTTCCGTTTCACTCCGTTTAATCTCCGTTCTCTCCGTTCAGAATATTTTCTGAAAGGATCCGCAGAGCGCGTTGCTTAACGCGATAAACGACGCGTGGACCCAAAAACAGGTCCTTCACGTCGACGGGGCACAGCTCCTATCTTTATGGATCTCTTGAGGACCGTGAGGACGACAAAAAGGTTCTTCTCATGGCTGCGCGAGAGAGGTTCTCGATTCTTGGAATCGAGCGAGGTTTTCTGAGAGTTTCGGGACCCATACGGCGAATGGCGAATCGGGATATTTCGGCGGTTCGTTTCTCGCCGCAGCGTTTCTCTCTTTCCCGTCGTCGGGCAAAAACTGGTTGTCGCGCGCGCGCGCGCTTGGATTTTACTCCGACACATCGAGGGACTCGACGACGTGGAATGAACGACGGCAGGTCCAATACTTCCACGTGGAAAAGCATCCGCGGAAAAACCAATATATCTCGGCTAGATTTGGAAAATTCTATTGTGCCGCAGCGTCCGAGGGGACGCAGGTACGCTCTGATGAACAGGTACACCGGCCGTGGTTGGCCTCGGATCGCGGATTGCGACGTCGCGATGAAACGTCGCGAGGCGCACGCAACGTCGGATTCGAGCTCGACGTTGGAAACATTCAGAGACTATCTCGGCGATATTGTTTGCTCGCGACGGCGCTGACTTTCGTCAGCGGCGCGGCACAATACGAATTTCGTTCTCTGATTTCTCGTCGCTTTTATTTTCGCCTTATTGCCGGGGAACGAGAGACAGAGAGGCGAGGGGTATGGGGGGCAGAGCGGGATATCGGGTATCTCGCGAAACAACGTTGATTCATGCATTGCAGCGAGGAATCTATTATTTCCCGTCCAATCGGGTCCCGCGAGCGGGATGCGCGCATCCACGTATTTTAAAACTCGACCGGCCGATCAATAGCAACAAAAGAGGACGGCGGAACGGTCGTTTTGCCGGGACGAAATTACATTAGCATTAAACGCGTTATACGAGCCACGTAATTATAGGGTGGTAGCGAAACAACGGACATTCGATATATCGGAATAACATCGATTGGGAGAGACGGATCGGCGCGGGCGCGGCTTGGAAACGACGTTGGCTCTCGTGGAAGCGCGCTCCGCGGCTCTCGCCGCAGTCAGTTTTTCCTTTTGTTTCGCCTTTGCCTGTTTATTTTCATCGACCATCAAATTCCTGTCTCGACCTGACCTGACAGGAACCCAGGGAATTTAGCGTAAAGGCAGCGGCGAGGGGGCAAGGGGGGGGAGAACGAGAGAAGCGAGAAGAGAGATCTCATTAAGACTACTACGCAGCGACGGATTAAAATCCCCATAAATGATACATCCTCGAGACAACGTGGAATAAATCGGTACGAGGCTGAAAAATTATACCGTTAAATCGTCCCGGCCTGCCAAACGACACGGTTCAGGGGAAAAAACAATTATAAAGGGCGACCGCGCGGCCGCTCGGTCCGGCGCGCAAGGACCTTGGCGGAGGAGCGCGCGGCTCACGAGCAAGAAGGAGAGCGGCGAAACGCACGCGTTTTCTGCGGATCGTCGCGAGGAGGATAGAATTAGGGCAAGCTAGAGCGGTGGTTAGCGTGGGAGGGTGCGGCTAATCACAGTAATTCGCGTTATGGCAGCCACCAATAGCGATGCTCTCCGGTGCGCCTTCTACACAGTGCATTTTAATAAACGCGAGAGAGCAATGCCTGTCTGTCTGCCTGCCTGCCTGCCTGCCTGCCTGCCTGCCTGCCTGCCTGCCTGCCTGCCTGCCTGCCTGCCTGCTTGTCTATCGGTGGAAGAAAGAGAAACAGCAGAGAGCGAACAGAGTGCAGGAGGGGGTGGTGCTCAGGGTGCGAGCGAGAGCGAGAGAGAGAAAGAGAGAGAGAGAGAGAGAGAGAGAGAGAGATTCAGAGAGACAGAGAGAGAGAGAGGAGAGCCCTATGGTGTTGCCGTATGGGAAATCGCCGACGGCGATGGTCAACGCGCGCGTAATCGGTGGGCGTTTCGCGGGATTATTACGGGAAGCCAAAAAGTAATGATGAATTATTCTAAAGTTCGCGCTGCAACCGCAATGTGAGGAAAGCCACGAGAACGGACGGGGAACCCCTTTTCGCGGCGGGACCAATAGGCGCTCGGCCAAGAGAGAGACTTCGTCGTCCCTTGACCTCGTGGAGCGCAGGGCAGGAGGAGGGTACAGGTAGAGAGGTATAAACGCGCGTCCACGGAATCGTCTACCGGTTTCTCTCTCTCTCTCTCTCTCTCTCTCTCTCTCTCTCTCTCTCTCTCTCTCTCTGTCTCTCTCTCTCTTTCCCTCTTCCTTTCTGCCAGAGAGGGCTCTTTCGGAAATTATGGGTTAGTGAGGCTACGCCGCCGATCCTCGCTTCCTCTCTCGCTCATTCGATCCTCCCCGGCTTCTCTCTTTCTGCCTGCTTCACCCGCCAGCGCGAGCCTCCCGCTCGTGATTCCACTTCTGCGACTGCACCGATGACGTGTACCTGTCGCTCGACTTCTTGCGCGCGCGATCCCTCCCCGTGCGCGTTTCCCTTTCGAATCCACAGAGTTGCACGTGTCGTTCTCGCAGAGTCAAGGTTCTCCGAATCGTTTCCATCGAGCGACTTGTTTTTATCACGGCGGCCAAGAGTAGTACCGGGTAGTATCGGGAATATTTTTTCCGCGTCTTACATAATATATATTTTTGTACATTATTCGGAAGAAAAGTGTACATGTACGTATAAATATGTAAAATTAATATTTAAATGCAACGCGTTTTAAGAGCGGCGTTATAATGACAACCGCGGAGATCAATGAACTCGCGAATTTCGTCGCTCCAGACGGTTACAATGTGTGGAAGCGCTCACGGAAGTTGGCATTATCTACTCGTGTTCGCGAAGAGGGGCCGGCTGTGCCAAAAATTACGGGTCAGTGATGCCACGTCAATCATCGCTTCCTCCCTTTTCACTCTCCGAGTCTGATTATCCCTTCGATATTCGTGGACATTCTCGCGACGACGAGTCAATGACACTTCGCCCATCTCTCCCCCTCGTACGCCACCGCTACCCCCCCGAAACCCTTCCGACCCATTGCCGATTTATACTGCTGTCGCGTTTCTGGTCACGAAGACGGGCGTTGCTTCACGCTCGACACCCCACGAAAGAGAGGAAAAAAAAAATACCGTGTCGTCCGTGAACGACGAGACGGTATTTATTAACGTGAAAGTTGCGCACGATGAGGGGGTTTCCCGCGCGGCGACACAAAGGAAAAATCGTCATGACGCCGAGACAAATTTCAAGTCCCGTCACGACGATTCAGCCGCAACCTGAAAAATTAACCGTCCCTACCTCCGACGAATCCGCGAGATCGCCGACACTTTTGCGGCACGCTTTGTACAATCGTCCCCGTGGTCGCGGAAGAAAACATATTTCTGACCGAGAGGAAATAAAGAGGCGCGCATAGAGTCCTCGTTAATCCGAACCGGGGACGTAGGGAGAGCCGGTTCAGCGGAATCCTCTTTCGGGTGAAAGCATTAGTCGGGAGAGGAAACGACCGCGGCGGCGCGGCGGGCTCTCTGGCCGCCGGATTCCCGTTGTGCTTCTCTTTTTGTTTCTCCCCCTCCTCCCCCTCACAGGACAGGACGATGAATAATTAGAGAGGTACCCGGATTTTTTTGCCGCCCCCGTGGGATCCGCAAATACGGACGCGGACGCGGACGCGGACGCGAACGCGACCGGCGACCGTTCGTCTGCAGGGCCGCGTTACGTGCACTCGTTATCTCGCTGTTTCAGTCACCCGAGCGTCGTCCGAGCGAGAGAGAAAAAGGGAAGAAGAAACCGAAGAGGAGAAAAAATAGAACGCAATAGCCACCGGGGAAATTCGAGTTGCTGCTCGCCGGCCGGTGATGACAGCAGGCAGGCCTTATCACGAGCAAACAAGTTGCTCGGCGCGTAGACTCTCAAACTGCGCTCCGTTTAGGATAAGGAACGGTGGAGAAAATCGCGATGAAATAATATTGACGAGACCAAACGCGGGACGGCATCGTGAAGCCTTCTGTGAGAGTAGTCACGGAATTGTTAAGAGCTCAGCAACGTCGTTTCTATTTGTTTTCGCTTATTGAATCATGACTCGCGCGATGAGCAGCGTCGCGCGTGTAAACCGCGCCAAGCTGTCGGCTATGCGACGTGTGTGTAATCCCTCGTCGGTCGCCCTTATCAGATCTCTTATCTAAAAATAGCATATGATTCACACGCGGCCTTCTGAATTCCGATCGCGCACTGTCGTTCGGTGTGTGATACTTTGTATTTATATGTAATTTCGTAACCCAGTGATCATTATACTCGCCGCGACTCTCGTCGCGTTTGGAATTTCGCCTCGGAGTCGTTCCGCGGAGTCTGCGATTCTCGCCGGTTTCATCGCCAGCTCGTTATGCCCGCGCGAGAATTTCCGGCAGGAATGTCGGGCAGGAACGATCGATATACAACGTGAAAATTCCGTGACGGTATTCATAGAGGAAACGCTAATCCCTGATCGCGCGATGCAGCTATCGTGGATTATCTTATCGTGCCGCGAGAGATTGCATTTTCAAGGACGCGCGCGCGCGCGCGCGCATGGTCAGCCATGATTTCAACGATGGAGCGAGTCATCGGTGCGTTACCTACTACCGCTCGTGGACCGCTTCGTGAATTATGCGTCACGTTTTCGGAACCGTACGGTCGTTTCGCGCGGAGGGCAATGCCTGATTGTGCAATATTCTCCCACCCGCTCGGTCTCCTTTATCCCGGGAGCGTGTTCTCGCCAAACGAATCAGCAGCTACTGGTCTTCGGGCGAGGATATACGGCAAGTAGTGGTAGGAGCCGTGAGGAGAAAGAAAGAAAGAGAGAGAAAGAAAGCCTCTTCGTGTAACGGACAAGGCGAGAGAGAGAGAGAGAGAGAGAGAGAGAGAGAGAGAGAGGAGATAGAACTCGATGCTGCAAGACTGAGGGGGCAGTGTGTGTGTTCGTTGTACGGCGGACACGGTTGTCTTTAATATCGCAATTCGCGCTCTAGCTTTTTATTCCAATGACCATACGGGCCTTTTATTTCCGATAATCGTCGTGGAAGAAAATCATTTCATTTTTTGCTCCTTATTCTTGACTTGCGTATGATTTATGGCGACTGCTGAATAAGAGGGACGAATTGAATGGAGAGAGAGAGAGAGAGAGAGAGAGAGACTCAAGTAAAGCTAAGATTTGTATTAATAATTATTTAACTCGTCCAACGCGCGCGCGCACACACACACACACACACACACACACACACATATACGTAGGCAGTTTGAACAGTTTTCAACCTGACACATACATGGCATTAGAAACTATCAAACTATAATTGTATTGGAAAGTGGCATCCCTGATATAAACCCATGTAAAATTTTATTCGATCTGTCAAGTCATTCGAGTAGTAGCCACCAGTTGAAAAAGCTTTGTTCAAGATGGGTGCCGCATTTGCTAACAATTGAAAATTCCAAAAATGCGTTTTTGCTCATTTCTCAAGCGTGTTTGGCACATTTTAGTCGTTTTAAGCAAAATAAAATGGATTTCAAGCGTCGTTTCATAACTGTTGATGAAACTTGAATCCACCACTATACACCAGAGCGAAAAGATGGTGTTGGATCATTGGAAAGACGTTGGAATAAATGGAATAAATGAAATTGGAGTTTCAGGAGATTATATTGAAAAATAAAACATATTTCACGGGAAAAGAAATGTTTTCTTTCCTTGTTAGGCCGAGAACTTTTCAGACTGCCCCCTCGTATGTACACATCGTATTACTTGTATATACGAAATAGTCAGATCAGAAATAGCTGAGCGACGTTTATCGTCGGGTCTCCGCTGATTTTCCACGCTCTTCGCGAAACGTGCGCGTTATTAATTCGTCCCTCTCCGTCCCGTATGCGGTATCGCAGTTCCCGCAACGGCGGGCGACTTCGCAGAATGATACTTTCGGTTAGTTTAGCACTCGACTCTTTCGGTGCGGCAGTCCGGCCGGCGCGGCGGCCCGCAAAAAACGATCGTCGACATTCGAGCGCCGGTCCCGGCCACCGCCTTCGGCTTTCCGCGGTCTCCCTGTCTTTCTCTCTGGCGCACTGATGGACACGATTAACCAATTAGCAGCGGTGTTCCACTTGCACATGTATCATTGCCCCGCAGCTAGCACGCCGCAAGTGGCCGGCCTGAGTCTCTCTCGCTCTCTGTCGTTCTCTGTCCCGCTCCCTCTCTCCCTCTTCCCTCTCGGTGCCGAGCGCATTGTCGGCGGAGAGCGTAGAAAAACGTTCCGCTGTCGCAATCTGGAAAACGTGACCCTCGTGTTCGCGCTGGCTGGAGTTTGGCCGAAAGTTTCGCCCGGCGTTTTTCGCCGATGGGCGCGATCACGACGGCAATGAGCCACGCTCGAGTAAATTTCCCCGGTATTCTTGCAGACCTCGCGTTTCCCGCGGTCTAATATTTTCCCTCTTGTACCTCCAGACTCCCCTTCTACCGACGATCCTTGAGATATAAGCGCGAGACGAGAGAAGGATATTTTCCACCGTGAAGAAGTCCAATTGTCCGACGCGGTACTCCGCGATCGGTCGATCGGTCGATGCAGAGTACCTCCATTCTCGAGAGAAAAACAAATCAGACCGCTCGATTAATTCTTAATTTATGTACTATTCCACGGCCTCGTCGGCGAGAAAGAGAGAAAGAGAGAGACGCTTTTGATAGAAAGCCCCGTCGTACGGACGACGAAATGCAGCGCGTCCGGTCCGGCGGCGACGTTTCTCTCGATTCAGGGTCCATAAAAATTAGCCTCCCGCCGGTCGGCCGGCCGGTCGACGGGGTTAATGTATTCGTATGCACCGGCGGCCGGCGGCGGCGGCGGCGGCGGCGGCGGCGACGACAAATGTCGAAGTTCGTCGACCCAAAAATACTCCGCATTCCGCGAGAGACCAAGTCCAACGCGTGTTCCCCGTATGTTCCTAGATGCCCACGCGCTGCATCCGCTTCACGTCGTCGTCGTCGTCGTCGTCGTCGTCGAAGGCACCCGTCGCCTCGCGTCGACGTAGCCTAGCACCGTAGCATGACTCATTCGCTCGCTCGCTCGATCGCGAGGTAAATTCGCGGCGTACATTGACCTAGACCATCGGTTCCTCCTTTTGCCACCTCGCCTATTTCACACGTGCGTCGATCAGGTGTCGGATGATGGTGGAAGGCTGGCCGGCCGCGATGGGGAAGCGAGCGCGCGCGAGCGAGCGAGCGAGCCACGAAGAAAAGATCGTGTGCTTCCGGATGACTCGACGACTAAGAACGCGCTCTCTCACACGTGCGGGGGGGCGCGCGTTGCACTGCGTTATACCGTTAAGGGGGTAGCTGGCCTCGCTTCGGAGCGAGGGGCCTCCTCGCCACCGCCGCTGCCATCGCCACCACCACCACCACCACCATCATTGCGATCATCATTATGTCCCGGGGCCCTGATGACTCATCCGACCGTTGGTCCCCACCGGAGGAGCCCGCAGCGCGGTCCGCAGGGGCGCCTTCTTACGCGCTCAGGCCCCCACGCTCTACGCCACAGCCAGACTAGCTAACCTCGTTAGATCCCCCGTACACCTTGCACGACGCTGCTAATTATTCCCTGTGCAACAGACGGCGTGTGTGTGTGTGTGTTTCTGCGCTAACCCGCGATACGGGAAGTCGGCGTTATTATGCGCACCCGTGCTCGCTCGTGGCTTGCGAAAAACATACGTCTCTCGCGAGTGCGTCTTTCATCAGCTCTCTCTCTCTCTCTCTCTCTCTCTCTTCCCCTCTCTCGCTAAGCCTCTTAGCAGTTTCGCGGTGGAACCCCTTCGGGTCCCGCAGCGAGTGCGTAGCGGAGTTTCTAGCAGCCCACCTGCGAGGTGCACGCAGTCGTCACGTCGATCGGTATCGCGTGTGTCCCAGACCAGGAAGCCGATCACTCGAGCGAACTTGCAGTCCGGAATGCGAGAACGGTTTCAAGGGCACGAGGGCGCGCAAACCTGTCCGGATCGTTTCACCCGGACGCGCGCGCGCGCGCGCGCGCGGCCGTGAATTCCGCCAGCGCGGCTCGATTTTCGATTTTGGTCAGCTGCGCCGGTGTTATCGCGACGGCTGGCCATTGCTTCGCCGCGGCGAGCGCGCGGGCGCGATAGGTGAAAATGACACGAGACAACATCTCACGAGTCGGCGTTAGAAAGCGCTCGTTGCTCACGATGATAGTGCAACGACGCAGTTATTTTCGCCGGGCTGCCACTACGTGGCGTTCTCCTCCGGGTTCCGCTCGGCGCATGTCAACCCGCCGCGAGTTATGAGTCACCGGTGCATTTTCTAGTAATGAATCGCACGCGCGCGCGCGCGATCCTTCACTCGTCAAACGATACGGCTGGCGGCGCGGTAGTAGATACACAATCTCTTTCGGTGCCCGTGTACTGGATTTTCGTTACGGAACGAGGAGGACGAAAGAATCGACTCTGTCAGTAGTCTCTTCAGGTGAATCAGTCGAAATGTTTCCGTGAGTCACTCTGGAAGGGAAGAATATTTCACCGATCGACACGCGAGTCATCTCGTTTTGATCTCCCGTGAGAATCCTTGGATCTCGCTAATTAAAATAAATTAATTTAATTTAAAAAAATTAATTAAAATTAATTTAATTAAAAATTAGCCCTTCAGAATGCACCGATTGCACTCTGGGGGGATAGAATCCGCGGCGACGTCGAGATTCGTCGTCGTACTTTTTATCATTCTCGAGATCGACGTCACAGGTGTGACGCATCGGTTACTCATGTGTATATAACCGTGATAATCGGTCTTTCTCATAGATATAGTATACCTAGACTACGTGTTCGAGGAGCGAGAGTATAGCTCACGTAAAAGAGGATATACTCTGTTTATAAATGTTTTATGTTTTTAGTAACCCTCCAAAATGTTTCACACGTCGGAAAAATATGTTGCGAATGCGGTTTATTTTAAGTTACAACATTATACCTGAGCTTAAACAACTAAAAAAACATCGTATTTTCATATTTAATCTCGAAATTCGTCACCGAGACTACGTTTTACGCGGTATACGCATTTTTACGCAAACTCTCCAAACGAGGATAGATGGTCCATTTTTTTCGGGTTAGATGGGCAGCCTACTTAGCGAGAAATAGCAAGCAATGGACACATCGGATCGACATTTTCTAAATATATATATATATATCTATTCGATTGTCATTTTTCCCTGGTATCTAACATTAAATATCAAATTTGTCAACACCGATCGGTCAATCGGAGTTGGATGTACCACGAATAAGAACGGTCTGGTGAATTGAGGATTCGGTTGATAGTCACGTAGGAGTTGACACGATAGCCCACGCATTGCTGCAACGAATTTCGAGATAAAAAAAGGATGCAAATGGGGGAGTTCGACTTGTGAGAGAAAAACAATGTGTGAGCAACTTACTGTTTTCTGAAGATAAAGTTTGTCTTGGTGAAAAAAAAAGCGGAAGCCCTGGATAGGAGAACTGTTCCAATCTGTCTTTTAGGAGTTTGGCTTTTTACCCTAGTGCTGGCGGGGCCGAATTTTGATCACTCTACTGCACTTGGTTTAAATTGCGAGTATGAACAGAAAATTCAAAATTGAAAAGTCGCGAGAAGAGATGAGCGGAGATTTCGATCCTTTTAGCTCGCGAGACTGTCGAGAAGTGAAGTAACCTCGTGGTTTTTCTTAAATTGTCAGCTCGGTTGAGGGAATGAGGTTTTGAAAGTTGCGTCAGGGATCTAAGGCTTACATCCAAATATGGTCATAGGACTTTGTTGCGAAGATTTTTAAAAGTTTTTGGAAGTTGGGGTTTTGAAGGTGCGTCAAAGTATCTCAAGGATAAATATTGTAGGAGATGGGGTACATATGGCAGTAAAAAGATTTCAAAGTTTCGTTAGGTTTAGTTAGAGTTGGCGCGCAATAAAATTTATGAAGGGACGTGGAAGAGGCATGAGTTTTTCAGGATCAAAGGCTAGTCGCGTCATGTAACAATATGAGAGATTGACGGTCCGTCTTCAAAGAAAATTGTCGCTCCGAAGCAGGAAGATATTAAAAGATATTTGGAAGGGAAAACGCCTGGCTAAAATAACTCAGCGAATCTTTCTGACAGAAATAGAGAAACTCGGCGATTAAAGACAGGAACAAAAAAGAGAAATCGGTGTGTGATGTGTTTTTGAACGTATAGTGAGTAATATAAAATTAATTCGCTTTACTTAATAAAAGAATTTAGAGTACGCGGAGTCCGCAGGACGTAACAACGGTTTACTTTGAGTTACAACATTAGACCTGAGCTTAAACGAGCGTAAAAAACATTGTATTTAACCTAGAAAATTAATTACCATTAGAGATGACGTATGCCCGACTATCCTTTGACACATGACTATCCAATCTGGACACCTGACCATCTATCCCTCACAGAATATTTTTAATATTTCGTTATTATTAGCGTCCCATGAATTTTGTTCACAAAAAACTCTTCCTTAAACATTATCCTCTACTGAATGTGTTTATATGTTGTTGACCATTTATTGCATTAATACGGATGAGTTATTTGCAATAAAAAAATATCTATGTGTCATCTATCCCAGACTTACCCTACATGAAGATACGCGAGGCGTGCCTGTGGGAAGAAATGAACCGCGATAACGTATCAGAGTCGAGAGTCGGGAAGTCGGATCTCCTATCGTTCTTCGCGGAAGAGAAAATTTGAATATCGCTTCCGGACGGACTCGGTGCGATTTGAGAGCGACTTGAAAGCACTTGAAAGGCACTTGTGTGCATTTATCAGAGCTAGTGCGACTTACTTCACTTTGTGGAAAATACGTAATTGTCCGCAAACGATGTCGCAACATCGTAATCGTACTTCATCGTGATTCGACTATCACGGCCGAGCGCTAACACGATTCTCGACGCCCGCGATATCTCGCGCCAGTCGCGTAATAGCCGCGTAAGGCGATCCCGCGCCGCGAGAAGGTGCAAATTCATCGTCTTCCGCAGCGCTCGAGCGGCGCTGCGCCGAAGGCGCGCACGTGGCGTAAGACGGATACCCGCGACCGTCGAGGGAAAAATCGGGGAAAAGAGGCCGCAGTCATTCAACAATGTCACTCCGCCGGGCGGGGAAATAAATGAAATGCATTTCCACGGAGTGCATAGCTCGATACCCGCCGACTATTAATATCGATATGACAGCTTGACTAATGATCGCCGATACTCCGAGCACGGCTTTGACATTACGAGATTAAAATCCGGCGAATAAAAACGAGGATAGAGCTCGCGTCGGGAGAAGTTAGCGGGAGGTAACTTCAGTCACGATGACTTAATATGGTTATACTCGTCTCTATGCGCGTCATTTATATCCGTTAAAGGCGCGCGCGCAGTTGGATTATCGTATCCGCGAAAGATAAGATAATCAGTGCTGTGGAATTGGAAGTGTCACGTAAGTAATGGGCTGCACAGGTAAATAAAGAGAGCGGACTTTCCATTTCCATCGTCCGTTTATTCGAGCTCCCTCTCTCTCCCTCTCCCTCTCTCCCCCCCTCTCTCTCTCTCTCTCTCTCTCTCTCGTACGCGCGCGCGTGCGCGCAAGAGACGCGATGAATCGAGAAATCGAATAAATATCTACCGTGCTCGCATCGGTGGAGGCTATCTGGAGGTTCAAAACGGACGACGACGGGCAAGTTTGAAGAACCAAGATAAACAGTCGTTTGCCGAATAATAATGCTCCGGCGCAGCGGCGGAAGTAAGACGCGAGCGTTGACGCTAAAAAAGAAAGAGGAGAAACGAGCATAAATGCGCAAGAGTTGGTCGCGCACGATCGATCGTTTTGATCGCGTTCTCACCCGGATGGCAGGGAAAATGACACGGACGAGAAACTCGCGCCGGCTCGATTACCCCTTCTCGTCGGAGTCGATCGGCGCGGCAATAAGGGGTAGTTTACCCGGGCCTATCGAATTTTTGCGGGCGTTAGAGCGACCGGGTGGTGCTCGGGGCGGGGTGGCATAACAATCTCGCAGAGTGTTTCTGGATATCAGCCTTAATGCGGCCTGTCTGGTCAACCAGATGCCCTCCCCCGCGCGATAGGCCGATACACATTTTTTATTCATGACCACCGTCCTGATGGGATTTTCATCGCCGGCTCACCTGTCTGGCCACCGATCAGTGTCCGATGTGATTATCCGGACCGTGCGTTTACAGCCCGCGTTCCCGAATTTTCCCGTTTCATCGACGCCGCCCCCTCCCCTACCTCCTACCAACCCCCGTGCGATCGAGTTTTCCCGGCATTCTTTTTATTACTCGCGCCTGCCCGAGCACGATTCGGGCTATCGACGGAGACGCGTCGAATTTTGCTAACGACAACGATATGCGGTGGATTCTTCTTAATACTTCTACGTCCCGCTCCTTCCGCCCTGCCCGCCGTCTCGCTATTTACGCGACGCAAAGCGGCGGAATGCGAGCGCGCTTTTTATCCGCCAATTAGTCGCAAATGCAGTTGTTCGGGCGCGCACGCCGGAAACCACGCACCGTGTCCGTGCCGTGTTACCTCATGCGAGAAACTGCAGGCAGCCGAATCGCAACCTTGTTCAACCATCGCCGACGAACCCTCTGCGCCCTCCCCCCGTCCGCCCCGCGCGCGCGCGACCCGTGCACGCATGAGAATTAAATCTCTCGTCTTTCGATGGAGGGACGTTGGCCTTTTTTCTCCTCCTCCTCCTCCTCCTCCTCCTCCTCCTCCTCCTCCTCCTCCTCCTCCTCCTCCTCCTCTTCCTCTTCCTCCTCCTCTTCTCCTCCCCGTTACCGACGAGAAATCGAATCGAATAACCGGCGAGTGGCAAAAATGAGCGGAAAGAGCAGAATAGACGAGGGAGAGCGAAAGGAGAAAAGGACGAAAGAGGGAACCTGCCGAAATTATCGTTCATCAACGGAGTCTGCCTCACGGAGCGGTCCCGTGGGAATGCCGCGCTCATCCGCTCTTTGTTGCACAGCAATTAAAATTAGCGCTGTTAATTACGCGCGCCGTCGCTGCGGCGCGGCGCAGCGCGGAGCGAAGCGGCCTGAGCTCTCGGCGCCGGCCGCGACGCTTGTTAGTGCGGGCGCACGAGAGAGAGAGAGAGAGAGAGAGAGAGAGAGAGAGAGAGAGAGAGAGAGAGACAGAGGGTGAGTGAGAGTGAGGGAGGGGGGAGGGGGGGAGGAGGGAGGGAGCAAGAGCGAGGACGCGAGCGAAACTTCCGAAATTAAACGCAGAGCGAAACGCAACGCGCCGCGTCTAATGGCGCACGAGCTCGATGCGCGAAACTCGCAGTTTTTTTTTCGGCGCGCGGCACGCAGAGTACACGCACTGATTTAAGTATAACGATGCGTGCACCGGCAGTGGTATTTCGCCGGGCAAATAGAGAGAACAACGGCCGCACACGCGCAAATATTTAACGTTTGCGTCTTCCTCCCGTGGCGTTTTTCACGAAATTCACGCCGAGCGCGATGCCGCAGCGGCGAACTAATTAGGGGAACGTCCGAGTTTCTCGCAGTTCGTTCACGAGATGAAAAACTAACGACATTGACTTCGCATTTAGCCCCTTGAGGGATGCATTTGTCCGAATCCAGGGGAAGAGAACCGAATCTCAGAGTGACACGAACGTGACGTCTGTGAATCGACGGAGTTCCGTTTGCCGCGCCTGAATTTTGCGCGGGATTTCCTGAAAGAATTCCACAGCGCAATCTTCATCAACGTTCGAGCCGAAAGAGAACGTTCCCACAGTGGGACCTGAATTCCTCTCGACTTTCTCAACACACAGGCGAATACCGCTGCAAACGCACGTGGACGAGCAGAGACGCGTTTCGTCCGACACGCGAAAGTCGCGAAATCTATTCGCCCGGAGGATTGGATTCCGTAATTTATACGGTATCGACATGGAAGCACTCTCGCCCTCGGACGGGTTATGTCCGCCATTATTTACGAGCGCGTCGGCACGCGTCCGTCATTATTTATGTGGCCGTAAATAAATTCGCGCTCGCGGCCGATCCGCCGCGGGCCGCGTTCGTCTATTAACGCCAACCTCTCGCCGCTTCTCCAGCCGGTCGCGGCTGCTCGCCATCGAATTCGCGCTGATCCGTCTCGAACCGCGGCTTTCCCCGGTGCTCGCGACCGCGACGCGATCATGAGCGACTCGAGCGTCAGCGGAGCTCCCTGAAATTCCGTCGGCGGGCCAGGCCAGTCCGTAGGAGCGACGTGGCGCCGGGCTCCGACACTTAAACCTAATATCCACGGACAGCGATCCGTAAGTCGTCTCGTAGAATGCACGGTTTCACAAGCGACGATTGACACGCCGGGAAAGATGAAATGCGCACGAGGCGAGCCTCAGGATATCGTATCGTGGTAAAGGAATCTCAGGAAAGTTCGTGTCAGCTGCCGCGGCCGCGTGAAAACTTGACTCGGATCAAGTGAGAACAATCGGCAGGTTGTTGCGGGAGCTTTCTGGTCAGTCTTTCTTCGAGCCAAGGAAATTCTGTTACGGTAACAGAGGCCACGAGCGAATATGAGGCTGTTACTTTCGTCTCGCGAAGGTGTAGTCGCGCGACACCTCGGAGACTCAATTTGTCCCGCGCTCGAGTTATCGTCGCGAGGGACGCCAGAGTGGCGGGAGGTGATTAAACGAGCGAAGCGGCCGGACAAACGCAGCGGGGAGGGGAGGCAAAAATTGCATCGATAAAGATTACGAAGCCATCTGTCGCGATATAAATTAGCGGAGGCCTATCCTAACGTTAATTAATCCCGCGCTCGCACGCACGCACGCTGAATATTCATCGGAATGTATTATCTCCGCGCCGCGGAGTTTCTCAGGCTTCGTTATTGCACGCGCGGCAGGTTTGCATAAAATCACCCCGTTGTCCCCTCCCTCCCTCCCCTTTTACAGGCTCCGCGCCTCCGACAAATCAATCCGATACAAAAGTCGAGGGGCAGCGGCTCGTTCGGGCTTATTTCTTTATGGCTTATTGCAATCAGCAATGGGAGAGAGAGAGAGAGAGAGAGAGAGAGAGAGAGAGGAAAGCCGCGACACATTGTTCTCTTGCCCTCCCTCTTCCTCCTCTTCTGCCACTGAGTTTCGCAACACGGCTGTATTCGACAGGAGAATCCGCTCGCGCGAGGATGTTTCGACGGGCGGAACGCAGCGAGAGGTGAAATCGGCGCCCGTCTCTCTCTCTCTCTCTCTCTCTCTCTCTCTCTCTCTCGTCGTGGCTTAAAGAGGAAACAAGAACCGCCCGCGCCGGTCGCGCGTATCTAACGCGCGCAGCGTCGTCGTCGAAATCGCCTCTCTTGTCATCGGCCGCTCTGAAAGTCGTCCGACTAATCCCCAAAGTCCCGCGTAAAAACGCACCCTCCCCCCTACGCGTTTGTTAAACAGTCGTGTAAGTACCCACAAACAGCGTCGTGATTGCGGTCACGTGGCGGCTCGCGTCGCTCGAACGGAAAGTAAAACAGCGAGAGCTCTCGCGCACACGGGACGCCGCCGGAGGGTGGTTTCTCCCCCTTCCTCCGGCTCTCTCTTTCTCCGTATGGCTGTTGATTGTAATCGTCGGCTTGTAAGTAATACCAGCGCGACGCCATTATACACCGGGGCGTAAATTCGGAGCCCGGAGCGCGCGCGTCGTGCGCGCGTGTACACACGTGCGCGTGCACGTACGTGTCGATGGATCCGGGTCGTAGGAAAACACGGAGGAAATCTCCCTTTAAAGCGAACCCTGCCCCGGCCGCTCGGCCCGGTCGACAGCGTCGCGCGAGCAGTTTGTTTAAACGACATCGCGCCGACGTCGGTTGGTAAGAAATTAACGGCGCTGGAAAAGCCGCGAGATGGAAATCTGCTGCGAAATTTTGCGCGACGCGAAGCATGAGTGTAAAAATATGTTCAAGCGCGCGTTCGGCGCGCCCCCTCGCTTTCGAGAAATCGCCCCCCTATAGAAGTCGTCGTCTCACAACGACGTCCGTCCGACGTCGGCCTGCTTCGCGCGCAACTTGCAATGTATGCGAATGTTACGTCCTGCGGACTCCGTGTACCCTAAATTCGTTATCAAATAAGGCAAATTAAATTTTATATTTTACGACCAAATGTTCATGTTCCGCGACCCTCCGAGCACAGTGACGACACACACACACACACACACACACAGATTTCTCTGTTTTTTTCTCTCTGTTTTAATCACCGAAGCTTCGCTATTTCCGTCAGAAAGATCCGCTGAGTTATTTTAGCCATATATCTCCTCTGCAAATAACTTTGAATAACTTCCTGTTCGGAGCAACAATTTTCTTTGAGGACGGACCGACTAGACAATCTTTCATGCTGTTATATGATATTACTAGCCCTTGATCTTCGGAAACTCATGCGTTTTCTCACGTTTATTCATAAATTTTTATTGCACGCAATAAACCTCTGATTTGAGACCTAGCGAAACCTTGAAGACACCCGATCCTTTACAATATTAGGTCTCCCTAAAACCCTTCGAAAAGTTTTGCAACAAAATCCTATACCCATATTTGGACGTAAACTTTGGAGCCCTGACGCAACTTCCAAAACCCCACCCTCTCGACCGAGGTGACGTTTTGAGTAAAATGAAAAGGCTGTGCCACTTCTACTTCTCCTCTCGACCGACCCGCAGCCAGAACAGAGTCTTCTCTTCAACGCCGCTTCAGGGTCTCTTAATAATCAAGCCTACTAGTGGCTTAGACAGATCAGAGTTTCGCCAGTTGTTAATTATTCCGTGCAACGACCTCGTGCATTTTTGGACCATCGTGAACAGTCCAGCGGAAACCAGCTTCCTATTCTTGGCGCAAACTTGGGTCATCCATCCTCACCGACACGCAGTAATTACACTCTTCATTTTCGACAAATAGCATAGATCCAGCAGTAAGTTATTTATACTTTCTTTTGCCCGAGTGACCCCTGTCTTTTCATTTTCTTCTTCTCTTCTCTCTCTTTTCTTTTCCTTCCCTTTCCTTTGCTTCCTTTTTTCTGGTCCCTTGGCATTCCGCCTTAATTGTTCAATCAGATGCCAGTGGCCCAATCTTTTCGATCACAATCGGACATAACGAACACGGAATTTTGCTCAGACCGCGATTGTTTATACATACATGTGTACGTACACATTTATAAATCTTACAAATTCTCTTTCATTGTGAACTTCCGCTTAATCATCAATGAAACAAGTTATTCGTAATTGTAAGCCAATCACGTTCTCCAACTAATTATTCTCAACAAAACATTCTCCCTTCCCTCAACTGTCGCTCACGGTCCTATCCCAGGTAAAAGGATTCAGTTCCTTGACCTAAATAAAGGACCACCGTACGTCCGCGCCAGATAAAGGCGTCATTCCGATCCTTGATCTGCACCGCAGACTTGCGAGTACGTCGGAGCTTGTGAAAGCAAAAAACGTCAAGTCGCGTTCCTCCTCCAGGACGTGACACCAAAGGTTTCTGTCAGACGTAAGACACTTCGTTCGAGTAAAAAACATAAACATAAAACATTTTTATTCAATCGGATAAACGCACCGAGCGCGAAAGTGGCAGCGACCGGACATTAAGTTGATCAGTCAGGGAAAAATTCTCCGCCAAATTTTCCGGCGCGCATTACGCGCCGACCGCGCTTGATTTTATCCGCAGCGCTTAACTACGCTAACGACGCACGGGCTCGCGTTGCGTAAAGTACGCGCGCCGCAAAATCGACTTCCTGGCAATAAAATGTCGTCATTACGATCTTGCCACTTGCGTGCACACTGTGCGCACTGCAATCAATCCTAATAAAATGTTCGTTTTCGTTACGCCGGGCGCGTTTGGCCGACCTCCGTTTGTCTTCTCGCACTCTCTCTTTTTCTCTCTCTCTCTCTCTCTCTCTCTCTCTCTCTCTCTCTCTCTGTCTCTCTCTCTCTCTTGCTCTCTCATGGTGGGTGTGACCGCGATGTTTGAAGACAAATATCTAGAGATCGTGAGGCAGATCGAACGCGTGTTTGCCGAGCGGAAACGCGCTGTCAAACTAGGTACGGAGTACGGTTTGTCTCGGTACTCACGAAAGCCCGATCCTAATTGGTCGTCGACGTTAGGTGCGTCTTGTCGTTAGTGATCGTCAACGTCGTCGTCGTCGTCCTTACGCCCTCCTGGCGTCGTGTCGCATCGTGACACATGCTGCGCTCAATCCGGAGTGCGTTAACTTCCCGCGGGAATTCATTGATTTATTACCACATCCGTTACTTTTGTCATACTTAACACCTGTGTGCTCAGAATATGGAATAGTGTCATTTCTATTTTTATTTATCACCGAAACTTTTAATCAACAAGTCGGGAACAAACAGAGATGCGACGATGCGCGGTTTGCACGAGCACTTGCTCGTTTCTGACTCTAGATTAATCTCGGAAGCGCTTAAGTAAGCGTAAGTAATGACGTTCCTTGATTCGATTCCGATTGTCCCGCCATCTGTTTCCCTTCTTCGGCATTCTTGATTTCGTCATCCGTGTTATTTCGCTACTTGTGATGCACATCATTTTATGCTCCGCGAGAATCCACGAACTGGCCTCGATCGAGACAGAAAGTTCGGCTTTGATTTCAAAGCAAGTGCAAGTTCTTTTTTGCCTTCGACGGAAGCCCGGAATATAAAACCTAATCCCTGACCTAACCCCGTATACGCTCTCGCTGCACGGCAGATTAATCGGCGAGCAACCGAAGCTAAGGAAAGGAGAGGCGCTGCGGTCGCCGAATACACACGAAACCGCGCGCGCTCCTTGACGCTCCTCTCGCCAAATTGAACGTGTATGCTCGCGCGGCAAATTGAGGAATTGAATATTCATACAGCTTCAACCCTCTCTCGCTCTCGCACAAAGGTGAATTCAATTACGCATGATTGCCCGCCTCTCCTCTTCTCATTTCTCTCTCTCTCTCTCTCTCTCTCTCTTTTGCGCGTACGGCGGCGGCGGCACCCACCCCCTCCCGTCCTTCCTCTTTACCCTCTTCCTTCCACCGTTTCATGGAGCAGTTAGGCCAATTTTACGCTTATTGGTACGTAAATACGGATCAAGCCGTGAAAGCCCTTCGCCCATGAAAAGGTGCGATTCCACACGCATCGTACACGGCACCCGGCGACGACGACGAAGCAACTCTAAGGTCTAACACATCGACGTCAAAGCTATCCGACTGGTCCGTCGGGATCGCTGAATTTCTCCCCGCGAATGAGTAATCCGTCTACGTGGCCTCGACCGACCGAAGGCTGCGAGAGAGAGAGAGAGAGAGAGAGAGAGAGAGAGAGAGAGAGAGACGCGAGATCGTGTTTTCACGAGTCGGCGACTCGCAGATTACGTCAAAGAGCCAGCGCACCTGTGGCGAACGAGTGACCTTGGATCCAACGACGATGAACTCCGCGCGCGCGCTCTCTCTCTCTCTCTCTCTCTCTCTTCGCTCGTCGTTGAAGCGACAAGCTTTAGGCGAACTATATTAATAAACCTCGACAGATGTGACGCGGACGGAGAGGACGAGGTCCCGAGATCGAGAGAAAGACGTAGAGCAGACTTTGCGCCGAAACGTGTCGCATACACGACGCGAGCGCCCGCTCGACGGAATCGCCCACGTGTCGTCCCGCCATTTATATTACGCGGAATCGTGGAACTGTCGACATCGCGACAGGGCCGACCCTTAACGATAGCACAATGCCGAGTCGTGATATATCCCGGCCCTCTCAAAATTCAATTTCGCACCGTTTTTCGGACAATGCGCCGCGCCAAACGATCCTGCCCGTTATTCGCCCCTCCTTCTCTCCTGCGAGCAGATCGGAAATAAATGGAGGGCCTAGCTCGTTAACGTTCTAATAACTCATCAGTTTTACGACTACGGAGGTGAGAGAGAGAGAGAGAGAGAGAGAGAGAGAGAGAGAGAGAGAGAGAGAGAGAGAGAGGACGCGCGGCGCTCGGATTTTAGGGCGACATGCATCAGCGATCGCAGGTGTTAGGACAGACCCTGTGAGCGAGCGGGTCGCGCTTCACACCTCTCGGCCGAATCTCGCGTCGAATTCCGGGAAGATTGCCGGATGTGATGTTTATTACGGTAAATCGCGCGACGGGCGCACAATACGCAATACGTGCGGGGAACGTCACTTTCTTCGATGGCGCTGAGTTATTTCCCAGCGCGTGCGAAAGATGCGACGTAGCTCTCTTCGCTCTTCGCACGCTTTGGAAGCGTGCGCCAACGGCGGCCATCAAAAGCGGCCAATAAGATCGGCGCGTCCGTTGTCGCGTTTGAATTCGAAAGCCGATATATACTGTAGAAAGATTCTATTATAGCATTATTTTTTTTAGTATAGTGTATACTAATTTGGCATGCTAATTCTACTGATTCTTGCATACTAATGTTTGCAAATTTTGCGCACATGAAACGTGTGTGAATAAGCAAATCGGCCAAATTGGACGCGCCGGACAGACTGATCAGCGAATCGACAAACCTGTTAAATAAACGTAATCAAATGGGCGAAAGACAATGTTACACAATGCGTGTCACCCATGTGCGACTCTGGTGTCGGAGTGTCGTGTCACGCGTTCGCGTGCGTGTGCGCGCGCCGCGCACGCGAAGCTGCGGTAACGAACGCGTCAGGTACAAGGATAGAGGATCGCGCGGCGTGCGCGTAAAAATGAACCGATCGCGCCGAAGCGAAGTCGCCGTAAAAACGCGGGCCGACGCGCGACGCGCCAACGCGTCTTTGGACTTGCAAACGCGCTAAACGAGCATCTCCCCGACGCGGTGCGACGGTCGTTGCATTATATCGCTCGTTGCGTCGAGCGCGCTGGAGTCGAGTGACGCGCGCTCGTTGACACCTCTCGGCCGACCCCGTCGATCGTAAAACTCGCGTCGCGCCGCGTTAGCGTCGACTCTCGGGCCTTGGCAGCCGCCGCGCCGCGCCGCGCCGGGCGGGATCGAGCCCGGCAGTTCGATACGGGCGAGGACCGTAATACGAAATAAATTATAGCCGTGATGCAGCGGCATAATGCGCCGGGTTATAAGGCGGAACGCGCGTGCACGTCGCCGTTACCCCGGCCGGCGTCGGTAACGGCGCGTTGCTTCGCTCTCGCTGTTGTCGGCGATGACGATGGCGATGGTGGCGGTGCGACGGCCGCGCCGCGATGTTAACGACCAAGTGATTTCCATGAGATACTTTGCACGGCCGCGACGAGGTTAAAGCGGCCCCCGACCGATCGTTCCGCGACTGGTCGCGCACGGTTGCTTTCTTTTCGTGTGTGGCTGGAATTTCGACCGGCCGAAATATCGGGCGTATGTAATCGGAACCGCGCGCGTCACGCGACGACGACGACGACGACGACGACGACGACGACGACGACGAGAACGGCGGTGGCGGTGTTAACGACGCTCGTGATATAATTACGCTCGAATAACACACGCCGGGAATTGTAATACGCGATTTGTAATTCGTGACCGTGCCGATTGCGGCCGGAATTTGCATTTAATCCAGCGGCGGACGCAATTTGCAGCCGTGCGAGCGCAATGTTGCAACTGTAATCGATGCGGACTGATTGATACGGACGATGATCCGTTTGCTCGCTCGCTGTCGGCGATTTGTGACGCTTTTACTCATGCGAACGGCCTGCATATATTTTTCATGTTGCCATCTACGGTCCACTCGCAAAATTGTACATTCGTATCTTTTACGCACGATATATCGTCCGATCGAACATCGGATCGACGATAATATTGGGAATGGCTGATCAATGATTTTCTCCATGTTGAGTTTTAAGAAAGATTTCTTCAGAGAATTATTCCGCGTCTCTCTATCTTCATACGTCCATGTCGTCTTTATTTTTAATTTTAATAAGCAGTGTATTAATTTAATACCCAGACGCACGTTAGTGAGCATGAAATATAAGCAAATATTAAATAATCCAATCAAGATTAACGAGTGAATGAAGAAACTGGAATATTCCTTCTGTGTAATTTCTTCATAATTCTCTTTAAATGAAGAGAAAAATATTTTATAAATAACTTTATAAATATAATATTATAAATTTTAATTTACAAATAAATTTAACTTTATAAATAAATATATCTTTCTTGCAAATAACTTTATAAATCTTTATAGCGTTGGAAATCTTTCGATATAATCGGGAGCATAATTAATTCCACACTCGGTTTCACGAGTGTGAATTAATCGGTTATTTTGCATATTCTTCATCGCATGAAATAAGTGCATCGCTCACTTCCTAGTTTCCCGATCTAGCTTGCTGCTTCCCGCCTGCCCGACGTAGCATTGCATTAACATTCATGCAAATATGACACAGTTGGGGAAACGTGTGTTAATGAAGACATTGTAGACGGAAATTCGATTGGGAGACATTGTGGGCGAAAATTCGAGAACAAACGGAAATATCTTCGTTATTCAGTGAAAGATGCAATTCGCTGGCTCGTGACGTCACGAACACGACGCGGTCACGTACCCGACGCGCGACAGTATCGAAAAACAATGGGCAAGGAATGTAAACTTATTCCCCACCATCAATAGCTCGTCGTCGTCGTTCGTCAATGAACGCCGAGATCAAAACATTGCTGACCGTCAAGAAGGTCGAACGTGTCCTCGTGCGTCGTGGCGCTTTTCCGGAACTCTCCATTGCGTCTCAGGTCGGCGAGCGGTACACGCATATATACGGAGCACGTGTCGGTGCGTGTTGCTTATTATTTCCGTCGGTTGATTAAAACATTATGTCGGCGCTTAGACTGTTTAATCGGACTTTCCTGTGTCACGTTCGTTGACTCGTGTTTCTTCGTTCAAAGTGTCGTATCCACGCGAGTGTCACTGTCAGTGTCAATGTTACGACGGAGCAGCCAGAACGCAAGATCGAGAAGCCAAGACGCAAGTGGCGACACATCATATATTTCTAGGTGTGTGTGAAATTATTTATCGTACAGCGGGTTTCGGTTTTTTATCGGTCGCATGATGAAATTCGAGACCGAGTCGAAATTTAGGCCGGTTTTCGTAGTTTCTTCTTTTTACTTTTTTTACTTAACAAGCAATTATAGCACCGTAAATTTCTGGTTATTTAACGACGATCTGTGTATGTCTATATTTATTACGTTATTTCATAGAAACAGATACTGATCTAAACGATCGAATAACGATCCGCGAATATGAATCTGTAATTAATTAAATTCTGACAAACTGTGAATAATTCACAACTATGAATACCGGCCTCAGAATGTGACATAAATCTTGCAATAGCTGATTTTAATATCCAATAATGTTTCCTAGATCGCGCGAATACAATCTTGTTTACAACTTGCAAACGTTTTTCATCCATGTCTGATCTTTTGTTTTGTACGAAATTCAAAGCTAAATTTCGTTAATTAAAATACGTAAATATATAAACAGCATTATTGGACACATAACTATTAACTTTTCCTTTACAGCTTCCAATCAGCTTTTTTAAAAGCTTTTATTCTCATAAAATCTTCCAATCTCAAAAAAAAAAAGAAAAATAAGGATCAGGAAGAGATGAGAATAAAATGTGTTATATTTTCTCTCCCTCTTGCCTCATCAATATTTATGTAATTATTTAATGTTTGCTCATCTCACACATTCTCTGTTTGCTGAAAAATGAGTTATCCAATTAGTGCGTTGCTGACGGCTGCTGTGGTTAAAAATAAATATTAATACCGACAAAATATATTTTGAGATAATCAAACATTAAATAATTCTTGAACGAGTGCTTCTCCGAGCTTCGACGCATCTTCGAGCATCTTTAACATATAAACAACGATTCGTAGTATCAAGGTAAGAAATATAGCTCTTTGTATTCTTCATTGAACCTTCAAGTTCGATGGAACTTAATGCGGGTTTAATGCGGAATGAAAATTTCGACTCGGAGTTTATGACCGTAAGCGCGCAGCGCAATTATTATAATCATTTGTAGCAAGCGTTGCTACAATATTAAGGACAATAACGTCCTTGCGTCTATATTGCTAATTATTTCATGAAATACTTTCTTCTCGTCGCATCGCCGGATTTTTTCATCCAAATCCTTTTTCGTTAGAAAGACAGAACGATACGCTGTAAGAAATGATGTGTTAAATTTAACATATTTCATGTGTCTCAAATCACTCTCACTTATGTGTCAATTTAACATATAGCGAATATGTTGAAAAGTAACACGCATAATAAGTGAAAAATTAACACAAAAATTTAACATTCGAATGCCGTCATTCGAATCAAGAAGATCACACTTTGTGTTAAATTGACATACATAATGAATGTTACTTCAACATTTGGGAAAAGTAATGATCTATGATTTGATGAAATGAAAATATTAGATTGACATAATCTGTGTTAAAAAATTATATAATATAACACATGATAACTATTATAATGAGGAAATTAACACATTTTAGTTTTGTTGACTTTAACATATGAAATATGTCAGAGCAAAAATTCATGCATTTACATATAAATTGTGTAATTTTAACATTTGAAAATGTTATTTTAACACTTGAAAATGTTATTTTAACACTTGAAAATAATTAATTTTAATTTGACGCACAAGAAAGTCTGAGTAACACAACAACGATATGTTAAATTAACACACGACTGTGTAAAAACACAAAACTTTCTACACACAAAAAATTTCAACAAAAGTACGAAAGTACGTTTTTAACTGTTTATGCTCCGCGCCAAAAGGACAGCAATTTTCACCGAAATTGACCATTCTTTCTCGTCGCGAAAAGAGGAAACCTTTTGAACGTTAGATAGGAAGAATCTCAGAGCGCTCGCTTCCCCGCATCGCTTGGCATCGTTTTGAAATCGCGGCCATTGAGACTCGCGCGGAAATCCGCGCCCGCCAACGTAAACGCGAATGCGTGCAGCGAGCAAATTCCCCGCCGCGGACGAAATGAGACGTGAAATCTCGCGACTCGGTGCTCGGCGCGATCCGCGCCTTGGCTCGAGACTCTCGAGAGTTTACCCCGATAATGATCGTTGCGCTGCGTTGCAGGCACGCGCTCGCGCGCGCTATAGTTATCACGCGTAGCATTGCTGAGCAGGAATTATTGCCGCGATTCCCCGCCGCTTTTCTCCCCTCGATCGTTTTGTTTCCGCGGCAGATTTCACCGTTCACCTCCGCCGCCGCCACCGCCACCGCCACCGCCGTTCACGCAATCCGACAAGAACGATCGCACGAAATCGTACGCGATGGCAATCGTCCGCGGGCGCGGGCGATTTCCGCGATTTCCGAACAATTTCATTGTGCGCGGCGTGGCGTACGAAAAAAAAAAAGGGAGGAGAGAAAATACGCGGGATAATGGAATTGCCGGCTCGCGCGCGCGCGGAGATACAGGCACAAGTAACAGGCACGCTCGGTTAATGACGGAGCGGGAAGCGGGGAAGGAAGAAAAACGGTGGTCGATGGAGGCAAATCGCGCGACGGATGGAGCCCCGTCGTTCTCTCGCGACGCGGAAATTCGAGCCGCGGCAGCGAGAGCGGAGATCAATCGTGCGATTCGCTGCAATTCCACAGCGTTGACTCACGCACATGCGCACGTATACGCACAACGCCAAGTGACGCACAGCGTCAAGTAGCAATAGGACGCGCACGACGGAGATTGGTCATGGCGAATCTATCAGCATCTGTCGCGTCGCGTCGCGTCGCGTCGCGTTGCGTGCGGATTATTACCTTGAAAGTACAGAATTCGCCGCGCGCAAAAATCAAACACGTCGTTCCGTCACGTCCGCCACCACACGGTGGCGAGAGCGCGACGGTCCTTCGAAACGAAGCGTTCGTACTTTCGTTCGCGTCCTTTCGTTTCGGGCTTAAGAGCTCTCGCCGGGCGAGACCGAGGACGCGTAGTGGGCGAATAATAAGCGCGCACCGCGACGGTGCGTCGTATCGCGTCTTCTCGGCCTACTTTCCGGGATAAATGCACGCCTCTCTCGTAAGGCCGGCGGCCGATCGTCGCGCGTAAGTCCGATGAAATCGGAGCAATTTCTGTAATAATCGCAATAATCGCTCGCCGTGAGAGACGCGCGACGGACGACGGCTGAGCCGTCAATTATGATGTCGATACGATACGTGACGCGTAAAGTGACGCTGGATGGAGGATGACGTTTCGCAAGTACGCGACGAAAGAGCCCACGGTCGAGAGGAAGCGTGCACACGCGGGAAAGGAAAGGGGAAAGAGGGAGAGGGAAGGAGAGAGAGAGATAGCGTATACGCGAGCGCGAAATGTCAGGTCGTCCGCATAACGTCCACCGCGATGGCAGCGGGGGGGGAGAGGGGGGGATGGGGGGGCAAGGGTGTGTGCGTGGCCGACAATAGGAGGGCAGCGAAACAGAAATGTCCGTCCCACGGAGAAGAAATGTCTGATATTACACGCGCATCCTCTCGCGGAGAGGCTGCACTTACACCCGACCGGGGTTTCAATTTTATTTCGCAAAAAATGATTCTCCGCGCACAATGTAATGGCCACCGCGTGGCGATTGCACGGGAAAACGGGCCGTGAATGCACGCGAATCCGTCTGCGTGGCCTGATTAATCGTGCGGCGGGTGATCGATAACGAAAGTTAACGCGAGAGTTCACCAGCGCCCCTTTCTTTGATAACTCGTCTCGAATGATCACATTTGACACTGAGATTTAAGATTAAAGGAGCCAAGATGGGAGGTTCTCGGCGGAATCGCGAGCGCAAATGTAACGTCAATATGATCGACTATTACACACTGGTAGAAAAAGTATAGTTGAATTAACTATAATCTCAGTATATTTTATAGTTCATTTTGGCGTCAGCCATATTTTTATAGTTCGCGGAACCTGCGAAATATAGTAGAATAAACACAAATATACAGTCAATGGTTGTCTTAAATAAAATTGTTTAGTTACTTTTACCACATATATGGTAATTTCTCATTCACAAATATAGTGAGATTTAATATTCATATAGTTCTGTCATCTGTCATCATTTAGCAAATATTCTGGTAATATTGACTATATAAAAGAGTTACTTTACCTACCATTTTATATTTATATCCATACAATAATTTTAGTTTAACTTACTATAATTCTTAGTAAAAATATTATATGGTTGGTTATGCTGTGCCTATATCGTAATTATTATCGATATTACGGTAATACTTACCGTAAATATGACATTTCGGACTATAATTTAGTTACTATATCATTACAGTTTCAAATATCATATACTTTTCTCTCAGTGCATCGAAAGAAGATTCCAAACCAATGTATCGTATTTCACATATTATATAATTTTATTACACAGCATTGTATCTCACTGCGTAATTTTATTACATGAAACATAGAATTGTAGTCAAACAAAGCACTCAAATCTAATTCTAAATTCTGATCCGCGTCGTAAATCGTAAATGAGATACTATAATAGTTTCAAGTGACGACTGTTGATGCGGACTTCGGAACCCTCGCTCTCCTCCGTCTCGACGATCGTCTCGTCTTTTCCTCTTGATCAAGGCGTGCCCTGCAAGTGAGAAACGAGATATCGTCGCGATGGACACGCGTCGGCTGAGTGAGATCACATTTTCGTCGCGCGTCCGCGATCGCTTGACACGTGCGATCTGCATCGATCGAGCCGAGGTCGCGGTCGCGCAATTAAGAGCCCGCTCGTCCCGAGGACATCGATAGGCATTCCCGGGCCGTTCCTGACGCATCGCCTTGACGAAATAAAGCAAGAGGAATGTGCGAGCCAGAGCTTGAACACTTTCTTCGTCGCAGAAATGCGAGGCATTTCCTCGTCGCGGACGAATTCCTATTACGACAGCGCGATCAGGATGGGTACGTGAGGAGGGAGGGGAAATCGGAAAAACAGAGAGAGAGAGAGAGAGAGAGAGAGAGTGAAACGGGGAAAAGGAGCTTGGATAGTGTTTTGTTTTGTCCGACGTGTAGGTGGACATCATGATGACAGGATAGAACATAAACGTGGGGCTCCCGAGGGAGTTACGGGACATAAAATCCCGCGTCTCCCTTCTAACGCTGGCGTCGAGATGTCGGGACGTCCCGCGTTCCCGTATAAAACGTACCACCCCCCTCCCGCCATCCCAGCGCCCTTCACGGTTGCGGCAAGCTCGGAACCTTGGTCCTTCGAAGCCCTCGCTCATCAACGGCGACAGTTGATCCTCCCTTTAGGTCGAATTTGCCCCGCGATCGAGGAGCCCAGATTGAATCGGCGGCTCCTTCTCCTCGTCCTTCCCGTGACCGCTATTTGCCAGAGGAATATATGTACCAACACGTTGACGTAGAATTAATATCCGTGGCGCAGGGGATGACGGGGCGTCGGTGTCCGCGAGCATGGTCATCAGGAGGAGGAGGAGCAGGAGCAGAAGAAGGAGGGGAAAGAGAAACGGAACGGAAGAGCCGAAGAAGAGCGTTCGAAAGCGTTCTCGAGAATGTTCGTGGAATCAGCTCTCGGGCATTGTACGCTCCGCGCGGCGATCGCGCGTGCGTTTACGTGTCGTTGTGCGAAATCCTGGACAATAAGCGCCTGCTCACCTTTGAACGCACGTTGACGGCCACAGCGAGTTAGCCAGCCTGAAAATACGACGGCTCGGGTGTCCCCGCGGCAATCGCGCGCGCTCGCTCTTGCTCGGGAAAGAGGGCTTACATTTTTCAGATACTCGACACGATCCGCGCGATGCACACCGGTGTGTTAAGGGGGACGCCCTTAAACAATAACCTCTCCGCCTCGCTGTGTGTCCCTTCGTCTCTCGTTCGCACTTCGGCCGCCGCATGTGCGCGCCGTTGTCGGGCCGCCGGACTCGCCGATAATGACTTTGTTTATCACGTCATAAGGCGTCCAGGTGAAATATTGCATCGGATTGGCGCTCGACACACTCGCCGCGACTTAATTGCCACTCCGCCGAGTTTCCAAACGACTTTACGCAATAACAATCATCGCGCGCTCGCTCGTTCTCCCACACGCACACGCGCGTGTGCACGGAGAGAGAGAGAAAGAGAGAGAGAGAGCCGTGCGCGAACACGCATACGCGCGCGCACACGTACGACCGAACCGACGCACACCCGTTAATGCTCGCACCGGACCGATTCCGTATACCTGTTCCTCCAGACACCGGGGTTCATCGGCAAATTGAGCTGACTCACGTCTTCCCGTTACGCCGACGACGCCATTGCTAAATGCGCGAGCGCGTATGTGTGTGCGTGATCTTTCTTTTTTCCTCACTACAAGACGTGAATCGGTGTGTCGCGTGAATCAGGCGTGACGAACGGCAAGAACAAACGCGCCTCTTCGCCGCGGATTTCTGTGTCGCGCGATGTCGATAATCTCCGTCGAGGAGGAAGAGCGGCGCGTGACGTGGTTCGATGTGTGTCGTCCTTGGCACTTTAGCGGACCGCCTCGAATTCGGGAGCGGGATTTTCAGGGGAAACTCTCTCTCTCTCTCTCTCTCTCTCGCTCGCTCGCTCGCTCGCTCGTTCGCTCGCGCCTGTCGCTCGTTGTCGAGACGAGACGAAAGCGGGAGATATTTTTTCTCTCGCCATTTGATTCCGTAATTTCCTCTACTTTGGCCGCCTTGGATACTTTAATCTCGGCGCAACGGACGTGAGTAGTCCAGCTCGCGTACGACTCCTGCGACTGGAGAAAGGCGAAGGAGGAAGGAGCGGGGGAAGAAGAGACGAGAAACGTGCGCGCGCGTGTTGAGAATTTGACCACGTGTGCCTGCGGTTACTCACGCGCGCGTATACGCGCGTATGCAAATGCCTCTCGTTCGATTGTTATGCAAGATCCACGATAGATCTATGCTAATGTGGAAATCGTTAATGCATCCACCACCGAGGATCCTAATCGGGTGCCGATAATCTCACCGCGGGATCACGAAATTAAAATACGCGCGCACAGGTGGGCATCGCGTGCATGTGCGCGTGTATGTGTATGTATCGTCGGTCGAGCGAGTTGAAATTCGCATGACGTCAGCCGCGCGAAGGACCACACGGTGTTTCCGGATTTTTTTCCTCGAAAATGATGGCTGGAAATGGAAACGAGAGAGAGAGAGAGAGAGAGAGGAAGGAGGGAGGTGATAAGGGGAGCGAGAGCGGGTGATTGGTTAAATAACAACTCGACAAAATCATAAATTTGAATATCTTGCAAAGGACACACGGGTGCGAAATTCGCGCACGCAAGATCCCGAAGTTCCTCTTTCTCTTTCCTTCATCTTTTTCTTCGCGGGCGCTGTACAAAATAGAAAAGCGGAGACGACGGGAGTGAGAACAGGTCGTAATACGGCCATGATTAAATGATTGATTAACTCTCCGCCAGTCACGCCGCTCATTAGATTATTGCTCCGATCTCTCCCCGTCGCGTGGAAATTAATATTTCGCGCCCCATACGCTCTCCTTTTTTCCATCCCCCCGATCGTCGCGCGTATTTGGAACAGCTCGGCGCGCGCAATCTAATCACGAATCACATACGGACAGTGGTCGATTAACCGCGCTCGGATGATGAACGCGCGCGGTCACCTGAAGCCTACCGCTACCTGTTTCGACGACCAGGAGGTGGAGGGAGGGGGGAGGGGCAGAAAAAAGGAGAACGGAAAGAACGTCGAATCATGCTCGAAATAATAAATCCGGTAAACGACGTAAATCCCGAAGCGGTATTAATGTAAATTCATGCGCGAACGGCTCCTAATCGCCTCCGGCTACACCTGCGCACGCCATATGGTGTTTTCTATTCCGGGACCGCGATGTATACAAATAGAATATATATATATATATATATATATACATACAGGGTGCCCCGGCCTCTCGACCCCATCGTAGGTGAATTTGGAAGCGACTCCCGGCCCCTCAACCCCAATCATTGTGCGCGGCGCGCCACGGCCAGACGGATTACGAGCTATTATCATTCCGTAGTCGAGGGGTGTTCGTACCGCCGCCGCCGCCGCCGCCGCCGCCGCCGCCGCCGCCGCCATCGTTGCTGCGCCGTCGTCGCCGCCGCGCGGTCGGGAAAAACGCGAGCATATGTTTAATAAGTTCGTATGGCGTTTCTTGGGCCCTTTGGCCGCGGGAGTCAGGCACGTTGACACATGGTAATTAACTGTGAGTAAGAGTAATCGGGGAAAATGTGCCGCTCGTAGAATAGTAATGTCATCGCGATTAGTGTTTCACCAAGATTGAGATCGCGCGCGCGCACACGGCGAATGCGAAGGGGGATCTTACGGGGTATATCTACTAGGCAAAAATTGCATGTGTGTGTGTGTGTGTGTGTGTGTGCATGCCACAAATTGCCGAGAGAAACTCTTTTATCTCACGAAAGAATCGGTGTGGCGGTCGCGCGTTAGAAGAGGAATAGAAGGAGAGGAGAGTAATGGAAAATCGAAAGTCGAAATCTCGGCCGACGTTCAAGGGAGAAATTTGACGGAAGCCTTTTGCGTTATAAATACGCGGCCTCTCTTTTTCCCGGAAGCGGGACAGAAAGGGAGGCACGGGTGCGCCGAAATTTTAGAACATATTATACGGCACGACAGTTTATTATCGCACATGTGGATTTAGTCTCGGACTTGTCTGCGGCTCTCGAGTCACCGGCTAAGCCGGCGCGGAGCGGCTCCCGGTTTCTCCGCTTGGTTGATCTTCTCCGTGTGAGTAGCGTCGGATAAAATGAGTTTCTCCTGACCAGAACGAAAGAGGGAGGCCTGAGCGGAAGAGAGGAAAGAAAGCGGCCAGATTTGAGTCGCTATAGGCGGATTGTCGTTTCTACTTTGACCGTGACCGCCGCCACGGCCTCTCTCCCTCTCCCTCTCTTTCTCTCTCCGTGAAAAAGCCGGACCGATGTTAATTTGATTATACGACGAGCAGTCTCGTCTGTGTATATGTGTGTACGTGTGTGTGTGTGTGTCTCGCGCGCGTACACGTGCGTATTCGTGCAAATAATTATCGATGAGTATAAATTGCAACATGTCGCGCAGGCAAAAATTTCGATTTAATAAACGACGTGGAGGAGACGCCTTCTAGAGACAGTACCGTTCCGCCGAAAGCAAAGAGAGAGAGAGAGAGAGAGAGAGAGAGAGAGAGAGAGGGAGAGAGAGAGAGAGAGAAAGAGGCGAAAATTAAATATCAATTTTTTATTGTAAATGTATACAGCCGCGTCTCTCGTGTAGCGATATGGAGGCTCTCACACGAGGAGGAGGTGTTTCCAAACGAAGTCTTTAGAAATTCTGATCGTTAGCCGCGTGATAAATAACGAAAGTTCGAGTATATCTTTCGAAAGATCAGGTTGGGATAATGAGAGGCAGGGGCTCAGCCGCAGGTGTGGGATGAGGGACCTGCTACCGGGCTACGCGTAGCGTCATTGGCGTAGCTACCAAAAAATCCTGCTCGGCCGATGAGAGTTTTGCGTTCTCGACGGTGCGTGTCTCAGCAGGAGATTCCATCGAATCGATATTTTTTCTCGCGATCATCGTCGCACCGTTAAAACACACCGAATGTAATCCGAGAGAGCACGATGAAGAATATGCGCTGGAATCTCGGAATTGGCAAAGAGCGGAAAGAGTGGCGAGCGTAGCGAAAAACAGAGGGAAGCTATCTGACATCTGGAAGGTAAGAAGGAAAATAACTGTGGATGATTTAGCGGCGGCTACCTCCGCGATCGAACGACGTCGTGATTCGCTGGAGTGACACAAAGTGTATCTATCCGTCCGTGAACGTAGCGCGCGCGCGCGCGTGCCGTAACTCTGCCGGGGTACTTTATACCGTACAAACGACCGCTCTATTCCGGCGATTCACCTCCTCCGGCTATCGGGAGGGATTCATTTAGACCCGAATCACAATTTCCAGCGGAATCGTTCGTGGCATTCGAATAAATTTCCCCGTGCCGTCGCACACGCTTCTCTCGCCCTTTCTTCTCCCTGCGTCGGGAGATAAATTTCCGGGATCGACGACGTTCGGCGCAGCGCCGGAGAAAATCGTGCCGGGCTAATTGCGGGCGACTTTTACGCTGTCTGGAGAAGTCTCTCTCTCTCTCTCTCTCTCTCTCTCCCTCCTCCCCCTCCCTCTCCCCCGTGCTTTCCTTCCTCGTGGGTCGCATTCCACGGAGGCGAGGAGTGTGCTTGCGCTCGGGGGGAAAATCTTGGACGTACGGCGGCCGAGTGCCGGCGGAATGTAATTTCGTCTCGGCTGAAATTCTGGCTTCTGGAATACGCGAGACCCACCTTATTGGCCCTTATGCGACTGGACCGCCGGATGGCGGCCGCGGCACCTATAAAACTCGTCCGACCATTATTGTATGTCCGAGCGTGTACGAGGATGCAGGAGGGAATCGTGGTCCCTTTATAACAAGGATGACGAAAGACGCGGGGTGAGACGACGACGACGACGACGACGACGACGACGACGACGACGACGATATCTCGTCGGAGGCAATTTGAAAAATATTGCGACTGCGCTGCAGGAAATATTGCCCCGGGAGCTTATGAACCCCGAGGGTACTATTTTTATACATGCTTCCGGGAAAATGTACACTTCTATTTTTGCCATTTAATTAAAGTACAAAGGAGAGGAGACGCGAATCCTGCCGCGCCTCCGCGCGCGCACGTGAAAAGTCGCCGTTAGTCTGACGAGAGAATCGCGATGAAACTTTTCGATCCGGCGCGGATCGCTCGATTATTCTCTGCCGCGGAGTGATTCCAGCCCGGTATACCCCGGGGGCGACGAAGCTCGACGACCTTTTAAGCCACGCGGGCACGGAAACAGTATTTGTCCGAAAGCGGGCAGTCGCCTGCCGGAGCCTGTCTGCTCGTTTCATCAGCGCGGCCCACGATGACGGCCGATGATGACTTTGATTCGCAAACACGGCTCCCAATTACACGGGGATGGTATCCGCGCGGTAGCTGACCGTGCATTAGCTGCACCAACAATGCATTATTCAGTGTATACACGTTGTGTTGACGTATTTGCCTGTTTCGTAATATGATTGCTGCGATATTATTCGACGAGAGCGAACGAGCGAGCACGGGGCGCGGTTCAACGTACCTGGACATCGGCTCGAATTTTGCGAGCTGTCACCGACAAATTAATCCGGCCTTCTCATCGTTTATTCGAGCGCGCGCATAATCCACGCCGCGATTGAATGGGAAAGAAGCGGAAGAGTAAATAATTTTTGCGCGCGCGCGCTTACGCGCGTCTCGCTTTTTCGAGCGCTCGTGCGGATTTTAACCCCCGGACAATTTTTCGACCGGCGGGAAAAAGGATACCGCGGGTGTGGGGCTCGGCTATTATTGTTCGCTAAGTGGAATTCGCCGGTGGTTTTCACGTGCATCCGGCTCGAGCGCGTGGAAAATAAAACGCTCGGTCGGAATTTTATCGATATGATAAGCACTCGCTCGCGCGTCGGAAACACACACAGCGTACGGAACAGCGAACGCGCGCGAGAAAGAGAGAGAGAGAAAGAAAGAGGGTTTCACAGGCGACAATAATTGAGAAAGAGGGAAGGAGAAAAATCGTTCGCAAAGTCGAGTCGCCGGAGCGCGCATGAAGCGAACTGAAATTCCATCATCGAGCGCGGCGGCGCGGCGGTCGCGATATCGTCGACGCGAGCGCGAGGTGCATTTGATACTTTTAATAGTCGTGCGGAGGAGGCATTTCGCACGTATTTAATCCGTGACTGTCGTGCCGATGCCGGGCATTGTGCCGCGTCGGCGTGCATGCGCGCGCGCGCGCTTGTGTGTGCCATTTGACTTGCTATTCCTCGATGAACTTCCGCGTACCTGTCTGTCGGCGGCCGTCGCGGGGACGAGAGCACGTTCTCGGTGTTATCACGCGCGACTCGTTGCAGCGCTTGCAGCTCGAGGCGGTCGAAGAAGTTGGATTACACGCGATTACAAGGCGCAACGCAAATATTTTGCTGTCGTCGCGCTTCCGTTCTGTTGACTCGCCGGCGGATACGCGACGAGTTGAGACGAGAGGCGCAATAAGAATGCGACGCGCTACACATACAGATCCATTGGCTTTCTCTCCTTGTCGAGATCGAGTGACCGGCTATTTATGAAACACGCGAAAGATCGCGCCGAAACGCGTGTAAGAGGAGATCCCCGCGATTCCCCCCGCGGGAAAGGTGCGTTTCGCTTCTCTGCGAGAGCGAAACCGCCGAAACGCTGACTAGGCTGGCCGGGAACAAATAGAAAAATGGAAACAACGGGCGGACAAGTACGGATGCAACTTACGAGGGTACTATGAGCGACTTTGCGTTGGATTACAACACGCGTTACAATCCGCCGCCGCTTGCGAGTCCGAAATGTGGCGGAAAAAAGAATTCCGTTCCGCATGGAGGACGATTTCGCGCGCGCGCGTACTCGTGAAATCGACGGACACGGAGCGTTTTTTCCTGTAAAAGCTGTGAAAACGCGCGCTTCCGCGTCGTGAAACCGCACGGAAATTCACGCTGATGCAAGTAAACAAATGTGCAATCGTTAAACAAAAATATTCGGCCGTGCGATATCGGCGGGGGTGAGGGCGGGCGAGCTATCGGCGGCGGCGGCGGCACACGTCACTGCCGGCTAAATATTTACGTAGCTGAGTGCCGGCGTCGGTAATAACAAAGGAAAATAGGCGAAACGCAAATAGCACTCGCGGAGCATTCGTGCGACACGCCACGGGCGCGCCTTTTTACCGGAGCGTCGTGCAGCGTCGCGCCGTTCTCATGCTCGTCGCTATGAGGTACTTACGATAAAAGTATCTAATTCCACGCGTCTCTTTCTCTCTGTCTTTCTCCTCCTCTTTCTGTCTTCGTATCTCTCTCTCTCTCTCTCTCTCTCTCTCTCTCTCTCTCTCTCTCTCTCTCTCTATACAGTTTTCGCTGTCCGTGACTAATGTCGCTCCTAATGTTCGGCGACGGATTTGCAGAGGCGGGTCGCGTCAAGATTAATCTACGGTGACGTGCAATCTTCCATGGAAAACTTCGACGATTACGTTCCCCGCTGCCCCTCTGCTCTCGCCGCTCTCGTCTCATTAGCATATGAGACAAGAGGTTCGCAAATGTACGCGATTTCGCAGCCGTACCGATCGTGCCGAGTAATCGCAGTCGTACGACGATTAAGAGTCATTCCGGGGTTAAGAGTTTTCAGTCAGAATTTAAAGGAAAATTATTCTGGGGAATCTAAAATTACTCCGGAATTTGAAGTAATCTCAAAATTTCGAGTTATTTCAAAAGATCATCATCGCATCACCGGCGATGACGACGACGAAACGGGGAAGTTTGCGTCGCAATTGAGACTCGGGCTGCACGAAGAGGGCGATCACTCTCGACCGAAGAATCCCTGAGAGACGATCGAATCCGCCGCGCGCCGGTCCACAATCCTGTTCTCGTCTTATCGCGTCATACGTCGCCCACACCTGGCCGTTCCGAAATCGCCGGCTCCGCACATAACCGGTCGCGACGCCGTCGTCCCTCCCGAGGGGCGGTTATCGTCTGCTCGATTTAAATTAATAAAGCTAATCAGGCTAATCTATTGACCTGTCTCTCTTTTTCTCCCTCTTCCCCCCCCCCTCTCTCTCTCTCTCTCTCGCTTTTGCTCTTTCCACCTCTTTTCATCTTTCTCTCTCTCTCTCTCTCTCTCTCTCTCTCTCTCTCTCTCTCTCTCTGTCTCTTGAGCGAGACTGTTCTCTGTCCGCTGCGACCGGCCATTGTTGATGGTCCGCTCGAAATATGCAAATGAGCGGGGGATGAAAGCGGGCGCGGGTATAGCCGCGCTCGTCATCACTCAGGTGCCCCGCTCGTCGTCGTCACGTTTCCGTGTGTGGGCACGCCCGTGATAATGAAAATACCGGGCTGCCAGCGTGGCGGGGGCCCGGCCGGGGCGATCATTACAGTCATCAGCGAGATGACCGGCTCGATAGTCGATCAATTAAATGACCCTGTCGGGCTTTCCCTCCCTGGCCTCCTCCCCCGTCTCTCTCTCTCTCTCTCTCTCTCTCTCTCTCTGTCTTTTTCTGTTTATCTCTCTCTTCCTCCCTCCCCGCCCCCCCCTTCTCTCTCTCTCTCTCTCTCGACCACTTTCCATCTATCTCCCCGCACGGGGCCGAAATCGATGTGCGACGCGATGCGGCGCAAACGAGGCGCCTCCGGCGTCGGAAAGAGTACGCTGAGCCGTGCGCGCGTGACACGCCCCCCCTCCCCTCCCTCTGGCCGGTCGACGGCGACGGCCGATAAAATTATTTTAGAAAATTACCGCGTTATATACCGCTGATGACGATGATGAAACGGAAATCAAGTTACGCAATGGTTAATGAGCGTGTGTACGCGTGCGCGCGCGCGTGTGTGTGTGTGTGTGTGCGCGCGCGCGAGTGTTTTCGGGCGCGCCACCGTCGATCGGCCGCGTTACTTTACGTTACGGCAAATTGCGCGCCGATCTCGTTACAGATCTCGTTCCGCGGAAAGGTAACGCGGCAATAAGTTTGTTACTTGCCGCGCGGGCGCGCACGCAAAGAGATGACCGCGAGTGCGCCCGCGCCGGCGTTACGTCGTTGGCGAAATGGAGTTTCGCGGATGATTACCGGGGCGGTAGGGTGTATCGGAATATAAAGTTTATTTAACCGGCTGGTAGCGAGCGCGCGCGCATTGGTCTGATCGCGGGATCGCGAGGCTTGGAGATTGGCCGCGGTATTTCAGTTTTCCCGTTGCGCTGCGGTGTAGGGCGCGGTTCTCCGCTAAACAACGTTAACGTGCGATAATAACCGCGGAGGGATAATCGCTCCATCGCGCGTCCGCGAACTATCGACGCGTCGTTCTCCCCCCCCTCTCTCTCTCTCTCTCTCTCTCCCCCCCACCCTTTCCCTCTCATTCTGTACGATGATCTGAAGATCGCGCTCGAGGATAAAACCGAGAAATAGAATGGACGATCTTTGCGCTCCCGGGAGCCACGTCGGATTGTGCCGCCAAGCAAACGAGCGCGTACTGTAGAGCAGCTTATGAATATTAAATTATGTTTCATTTTTATAAAAAAATGAAAAGAACGTAAGTATGAGACACGCAGCCGAGGGAAAATGTCGCGGGCAGTTTCGCCGACGACGGCGATGACGAAGACGCAGCGAGGGGCTTTTTTGCGTAAACTGTTGCATTCTGCAACAATCACTCGAAGCCGTTCCGTCGTCTATAAAAAGCAACAATAAACGGGCCGGCTACGGTGAAGTATCGCGCCTTTCTATGCAACTTGTTCGCGTTACCTTGAGGTAACGCGCACGGCCCACCGAGGGGAGCGCGCGCGGCGCGCGATTGTAACGGGCCACGTGGCTCGTTCGCCGTAATAAACATTACGTCAATGAGCGAACGGTATCGTCGCGCCGCGTCGCTTCCGCGAATTCGGCAGGCAATGCTCGAAATGGCGCAACGACTCTCGAGTCAAGTTGATAGCAAGTCGCGAAATTGCGACGATCGAGGAAAGCCGAGTTGCAAACATCTCTTCGAGCCTCTCGAATATTTGCCTTCGGAATCGATACAACCGACCTCGCTAGAGAGAAATGAGATGAGGGGTCAATTTTTCAATCATCCGACGTAATAGCAATAATTTTCTGAAGGGTCTGAAAATATCGTGCGAATCAACGGCGGATAGAATGACAATTCGAGTAGGGTTGGCTCCGTAACGCACGCGACTCGACTCGATGACGACGACGAGGAGACCATTTTCTCTCTCGGGGGCAGGCGGACACCGCGCAAAATTCTCCTTCGCGCGGCGGTCGTAAAGTTAACTAGTACCCTCAGAGCGACCGACCGTGGCCGCCGACCCGCCGAACGGCGGTGGAAGAGAGCCGTCCGCGGAGTCGTCCGACCTCGTTTAGTGGCGCGGCGCTGTGTGGATTTAAACACTTTTATATATCGGCGGTGGCTGTAAAAGCGAGCAAGCAATGAGCCAAGAGGCGTTGCACCACTACAACACCGTGAGCACGTGTAAGCGGTGCCGTGAAGGAGGACCGGCGTGTACCTCGTGGGGTTACGAGTGACGTTACCGGGGTTACAGCGAGGTTACAGCCGCTTACGCGAGCTATTGCACGGGCTGTTTGCCTTTGTACAGTCGAACACGAGTTACGCTCTCTCTCTCTCTCTCTCTCTCTCTCTCCCTCTCTCTCCCTCTCTCTCTTTCCTTCGCTCTATGGTGAACGCGGGCACTTTCGTAAATTTGCATGTAAAGGCGGAAGAAGCGATAAGTAATTGCGACCGATGTGGTGTAGGTTTTAGGCGATCTCTCTTTTTCTCTTTTTCTCACACAGCGGCGGGTATTAAAATCAACGTGACGCGTCACACCACTCGTGTGACAGTGAAATCTCCTTTTTTCCTTCATCCTGTACGATAGGGATATTCTCAGTGCAATATGCAATTGTAAATATCTCGACGCGGCGATGATGAGTGCAAGAGTGAGAGAAAGGCGGAGAAAGGCGATGAGAGAGAGAGAGAGAGAGAGAGAAAGAAATCTCGTCGCGCCGATATCAGCGCGAGGATATCAGCTCGTCGGCCGGCTGTTTTCCTGAAAAATCACCATGTTACTCCTTCGCCCGGTGCAATATACGCGGTTATCGCGGCGACTATCGTGACCCATTTCCGCGGCCTCAGGGCTTTTATCGCGATCATGGGGTGCCTTTGGCTCCGACTATACGCCTAGCAGGACGCGGCGTGCAGGATGTAGATGCAATTATCGGCGAGAAAGGGACTTATCCGGGCTCTGGGGCAGCAGTAGCGGCGCGGCAGTCGGGTTAAATCGCGGGGAAAGAGCGCGGATACACCATTCCCTCGGAAATCGGGCCTCGTCGTTCTCCTCCTCGTCATCGTCCTCGTCACCGCGGATCGAACGAGCGAGAGCGCGTTACACCGGCGGTTTCCCGACGCGCGGCGGGAGTAGGCCGCGTCGCTTAGAAGAGAGAGAGAGAGAGGTTTATTGGTCTAATTTAAATAACGGCCAACAAGGGGTGCTATCTCATCGCAGCTCCGTCTCCCGCTCCGAGCGTCGCCCCTCTCCTCGAGAGTGCCGTCGTTCCGGATCTTGTCAGCCCTCCTTTCGCCTGATGACTGAAGGATTTACGGACTTTTATTGCGCGGCGCATTTATCTCGGGCGCGGGCGCTCATGCAAATTGAGATCTCGCTGGCCGGAGACGCGTTCGGAGAACGCATAATGCGAGAGACGCTGCCGTCAACCGAAGAAGGTAAGCGAGAAAGGAGAGAAAGAGGAGAAGAGGCAGACAGAGAGAAAGGAGAGAGAGAGAGAGAGAGAGAGAGAGAGAGAGAGAGGCAGAGCTTTTGTCTTAAGTCTCGCAACGGCGATGTACAATGCTTTCCTTTGTTGCCACCTCGGCGTCGCTCGCGCGACGGATCTTTCCCTCGGTCCTCCGTCCTCGGAGAGGTACATGGGTGCCTTCCTTCGCGTCGATTTGCACGGAGATGCGATCCCCCTCTCCGCCGCGGTGCTGCGGGAAAATATCGCAGCGTGCGCTTACATCCGTCCGTGTTTACTCCCGGCATGCCGCGCAGAAAATAGTGCGTTTGTTCAGGACCGCGGCGGAGAATCTTTCTTGTCTTCTCGCTCTTTCCCTACCCTTCTCGCTTCCTTTCGTTCTCTTCGTGCAGCGCGCGTAGCTTCTTCCGCAGCCCTGAGCGTAGCCCTGAGCCTCAGATTTTTTCCATGTTTCGCGTTACCGCGGACATCCGCCCGGCCGATATACACTCCGACGAACAAGGAAGAAGCAAGAACGAGCCAACGTGTCGGGACAATAACAGCGGCAGACATTGCTCCAATTGCTCCGAAAACAGCTAGTAGCTCGCGAGCCGCGAATGATGCCAATAATTCCGAGCAATTTCAAGCTCGAGTGGCTTCCCAGCGGCGGCAACGATTTATATGCGCATTAAAGCTTTACTTTTCCTTTCCGGCGAGATCGCGAGCATCGGCACCGTTATAATCATTTCGCGATCACAATGTATCCTCCGATCGTCCGGATAGATCGTCCTACTTTCTACCATCGCACCTCGCCGCGGCGGTTTTATTGCGCGCCGCGAAAGGGCGTGAAACGCCTGGCCGGTCCGACGATGCATTCCTGGGATTGGCGAGAGAGAGAGAGAGAGAGAGAGAGAGAAAGAGAGAGAGAGAGAGAGAGAGAGAAGTCGTCGCGAATTTCTTGCCGCGCGGGATCGCGAATAGCATATTTCATTTCATGAGCGGTGCTTTACACGGGACTGTGCAATAACGAGCATCCTGCTTCGACGACACCGCGCCACGCGCGCCGCACCGTGTCGACTCGGCGGTGAAAAGGTCGCAATTTTAATTAAAAACGCATGAAGCTACTTAGGCCCGCTTAAATTCGCTTCCACGCGCCGTTAATGACAGAGCCCGGCGATGAAATGGTGATTACTAGACGTGTCGCCTCTCGGTGCCGATAGTCAAGCATAATTTGCTATTCCGCTTAACAACCACGTAATAACACGGCGGCGTGCCGCATTCATTAGCCGCGTTCATTATTCATTTAGTACGTAGACGCGTCGTCATGTGTTCCGATCGCGCGTACGAGCGCGTCGTTACGCTTTCTTTCAAGCGCACGCGCCCGCGCGCGCCATATGACAATCCCCGTAGCCAGCGCGTTTGAAACAAGGCACGAGGGGAGGAGAGGCAAGGAGGGAGGGGGAGAAATCCCCGAGAGGGATCGATCTAATACGTGAAACGAAGCTGGAGATGATATCTTTGTCACGTTCGTCAAGCGTTTGCTCCCCGCTTCACCTCGTCCTTGCCTTCGCTCTCCCGGTAGAACAAGGTTGAATTTCGCGCGACATGGAGGGAGAGACACGACGAATATCTCGACAGCCTGACGATTCGTCGGGGAAATATTTAGGCGGCGGCGAACGAGGAAGCAACGAGATCGTGCGAGCGTCGAGCCGTCGAGCGACAGATGTCTGAAGGTAACCCGTTATCACCGTCTGCAACGTTTGCCCATTCTATTTCCAGCGACGAGCTAACCTATTACTTCCGACGTTCTCGCGTCTATTATCCCGAGTGCGTCACATATCCGACAGAGAGAGAGAGAGAGAGAGAGAGAGAGAGAGAGAGAGAGAGAGGGGGGGGGGGAGAGAGACAGAGGAAGAAATGCGCGCTCTCCCTCTGCCCCCGTACTCGCAATTGTCCCTAATTTCCTCATAATTGACAACTATTCGACCACGAGTATCGAGTATCAGCGGCGCGAAATTAAAAAAAATTGCAGGTTGAAGGACTGTACACACTGCGTATTGCCTCCCCCTCCGTCGCCGGCCGGTCGCTTAATAGCGGACTTTAGCGTAATTTCGTCATCAGGCAGTGCTTATCGTGACGGCTTCGTCATGTGCTCCGATCGAAGCGAGCGAGCACAGGCTGGCTGGCTGGCTGGCTAACTGGTTGGCTGCGCGGATGCAATTCGCAAAGTGCACGCCATATGACACGTATACGACGTAGTCACCCCGTGCGCGCGTGCGACGTACGCCACGTTACGGCTAGTCGGTAGGGAGTCCGTAGGGAGTGAAAGTATAATGTCGGCGCGCGTACGAAGGAATTTTCTAGCGGCACGTGGTCTCGGGCCGCACGAATCGACGTGCATATGGGAGAAAGGATTGTTGTCGTGCGCGCGCGCGCGCGCGCGCGCGGCGTGCACGGGAAAATTAAATGCAACTGTCGGGAAGGGAGGAGGCCGCTAATTCCGGCCGCGCTGCAGCGGCACGTCGGCGGCGCGCGGCGGTGGCGGCGACGGCGGTGGGCGACGGCAGTGGTGGTTTGTTTTCCGAAGGGTGGGTAAACGCATCATACGGCTTCAAATATAAATACTAGCGCGAGGAGAAGGGGTGTCGCGATTGGGGATCGCTACGAATGTGTCATGCGGGCGGATCGAGCGGGCTCTCTCTCTCTCTCTCTCTCTCTCTCTCTCTCGCGTGCGCGCGCGCGGAAGCTTCCAATTCGGCTGCGAGGGATTGCCTCGCGCACGCAGTGGCAGATAGTGACTGATCGCTCTTCACGCTCGAATAATCCCGGAGTATTTGCGGGCGGGAAGTCGAGAGTGTAGGTGTAAGGTTTAATTAATACGTATCGACCCGCTGATGCTTCCGACCTTTCCCGATTAAGCGGTGCTGTTCGTTCTTTCTCTCCCTCTCCCCCCTCCCCCCTCTCTCTCTCTCTCTTTTCCTCTTCGTTCTGCCTCGTTACTCCCGCACGTATTTTTTTCCCGGATATTTGTAATTGCTGATAAGCTCGTTATCGAACTCGCGGCACGCGAACCGGCCGTCGCGGTGGCAAGCGAGGACGAAGAACACGAGAGCCGTGAAACCACAATTCAAATGGAATCGCGCCTAGACTTGTAGTTGTACGAGGACACAATATTCAGGAGATTCCGTGAAAGAAGAACACACAGCTTTTCGTAGTTTGAGTACCCCGCGGGCGGCTCGACTTCGTGCGTTCTTCCGTGCGCGAAAAGATGCGCACGGTTGCGACAAAGAGCGCGCACCGGCCGCTACTGCGCTTCGCGTATAAGCGATTGTGACAGCGGATTGTCTCGCTTTCGTATGCATAAATGTATCGGAGTTAATATATCCGTAAAGGTAGCAATTAACGCGGCACGCCGCCGTTGCGAAAGCGCGCGCGCGCGACCGCCGATAGCGGTCGGCCGGCCGGACTGCGGCTCGGCGCGGAGAGAAGTCGCGCGCGTTCTCGTGCCGGCAACGCGGCGGAGAGTCGTTGTCGTTGGGAGCATATAAAACAAATGCCACCGCGAGATAAAACGCCTCCGGTGCATTGAATCGGTGGTTTCGATTCCGACAATGGAGGTCACGCTACGTGGGTACTCGCGGCGCGCACGTGCCGCGTTGCCGCTGTCAGCCGCGCTCGCTGCTCCTTCGGCTCCGCGTTACGCCGTAGTCGCCGCCGCGGCGCCGCTGGCTGCTGCTGCAGTTGCTGCTGCAGTTGCTGCTGCTACTACGTACTAATTAACATCACAATGGTGCATTATGCTCCATTCTTCATCGATTCTACGAAGCCGCCGTCGGTGATGATTATTGCCGATAACGAGCGTATGCCACCGCACGCGATCGCAATCGTCGCTGGTGAATTATGCAACGAACGATCCAGGGGTCACTCGATCGAGCTCGCGACTCGTCCGACGAACTCGCGATCTCGGCCGGAGGTTAAAAGTCCGCCGGAATCTATCGGACATCGCGCGAACCCGTGCAGCCTCGTGGAGGCTCGACATTTTGCGGTCAGATCGTTCCCGAAGTTCACCCACGAATTCTTCCAATTGGCGACTCGAGTAGGAGGCCGGATTCTCTCGCCTCCACTCGCCGCGGTAGACGGGCGGCGGACAGTTTGATGTGTCAATTCTCTGCCGATTCATCTCTTTTTGTGGGAATGATTGAGTTATCACGGTGGCGGACACTGTGAATATTCCAATGCGAAAGCAGCGGAGAATGCTTTGATGAGGGCTTGACGGACTCTCTCGCGCTCATCCTGACCGCCTACGCGGTTATTGGAATCAGCCTTTGATCGTCGCGCTCGCGCGCGCGCGCCGGCCAAATCGCCGGCGAGTTGTCTCGTTAATTTATATTCATCACATACAAATAGAATATTATATTGTCCCGCGATGGGGTGCAAAGGGCCCCTGGCCGAAGGGCTCGGCGCGTGGCTGGCAGCACTCCATCGCCGCCGCCGTTGCTGCAGACCACTGACTGCACTCTGACTCTGCAACGATGACTCCGGGACAATCAGCGGCGCGAGCTGGCAGGGCGAAGCAACAGATCGCCTGGTATCTCGTGTTCTGCGGAAACAGCGTGCGATCGAGCTCGCGCGATCGCCGAACGATAGCGCGCACGAACTTACGTCGTAAGAGGGCCGAGATTTACTCCGAGGCCGATAACGATCCTCGCTTATCAGCGCGATGACGCTGCGATGAATCGATCTGACAACGCGTCTCCGCCGGCCATCCCGGCTATTCGAACGCCTATAGAGGTATCGACGTACGGTGCAACCGTAAACCGCGAGGAAATATCGTTCCCCCGAGAGACGAAACGGATACTTATCGTCCGCCGCGGGAGAATCGGGCACAAAAAATAGAACGATGTCATTACTTCGCTGCGCCACGAAGACCGCTCCGTGCGTGCGTGCGTGCGTATGTGTCCGTCGCGCTGATAATACAACGTGAAAAGAAAAGCGGGAAAAAAGAGCGCGCGGGGTGCGAAACGCCGGTCGCGAGGAGAATCCTCCAGCCTGTTCTTTATTCTCCCACATTAAGGATATAATTTCGCGAGGTCCGCTTTCGTCAATTATAGGCCGCGCGTCGGTGTGTAGGGTCGTCGTAGAATAATCACCGGCTTTGACACGGTCAGTATATAAAATTGATTGGGCGTAGAGATAAATTAGAACCGGTCGGCCGCTCGCGAAACGGGTTTTGTCTCGTACAATTTGTGCGGTAAGTACTCGCGGCCACGATTACAGGCCACGCCACTGGAATCCGTCCGCCCGGCGACGACAAGGACGACGACGACGACGACGACGACGACGACGACGACGACGACGACGACGACGACGACGACGATGACGACGACGACGACGGCGGCGGCGGCGGCGACGACGATCACGGGGACGGGAATCAAGTGGGTGAGGAGCACCTTACGGTTTAGAGGCGATATATTATTTAAAGCCAGGCAACTCGTCTCCTCTTTCTCTCCTCCCTCTTTTCTTATTTCGTGCGTGTCACGACGCTGTCCTGGCGCGACGGCGAGCGCGGTAAAACAGCAGGTGTCCGGCCACGATAGCGACATTGGAGTCTCGAAGATAATGAGCGAGATCGTCTGCACGGACCCTTTCTCGGCCCGGTTCTCGCTCTTTTGTTTCTCTCGTCCCTTTTTTTCTCCATTGTCCTATGGATTTCAGCCATAGACTTTGTTATCCTCTTGACAGAACTCGCATGTGGCGCCTGTGGTGGGATTCTTCTTTAACTCCGTTATTGGAGTTAACGATACTTTCGTTATCGTTACGCAGCTTTTGTATACCGTAGAAAAGCTGCGCAACGATAACGAAAGTGTCGTTGACTCCAATAACGAGTTAAAGAATCGCGCCGCTGTGCGGCGAAGCTTATCAAATGTTGGGCGTCTTCGGTGCCCGGAGATGTTGCGTCGCTGTCGCGTCTCGTTTCCCAGGTTAGCGCGACACATGTTACTTCTTCGTCTCGTGATAACTTTGGTCATTTAGTCGATACATAATTATGTCCGACACTGGGCGCACTCCAGCAGCCTCGAGCGCTAAATATCCGCTCGGCGAGCGGAACGGAGGACGAGCGAACAAGGGAGAATGAGAAACCGCGAATGCGTGCGCGGAGGAGTTGGACGCTATCAGCCATTGCGCTCAGGACATCGCGGACTGCTTTGATTACACGTTGCGATAAAGAGAGGAAAAGAAAGAGAGAGAGAGAGAGAGAGAGAGAGAGAGAGAGAGAGAGCTGATGACGCGCCGCTCGAGGGACGCCCTTAGCAGTTCGCGGTGTCTCCCCGTCGCCGTGCGACGAAAATTACGGCAATATACGTCGACCGAACCCCGTTTCAAGAGGCCCTTCCTCCTCCTCCGCCTCCTCCTCCTCGTCGTCCTCGTCGTCATCCAACGTTATCCCGTTCTTTTGCAAGCGGCGGTAGCGTGACCTGCTCGCGCTCGGCAAAAGGCGTTCTTCAGCTGCGAGCATAGGTTTCGCCCGTCGCGGGTTACTCGCTTCCTGGATAATTTGTGACCCTCGCTCACGTATCGCGTATGATTCGTCGTGGTCGGTGGGCGTACGTCACCCCGCGAAGAGCCACGGCCCGCGAAGGAGATCGCGGCTGCGTTGCACGTGCACGCAGTGTCTACGTACATACGCACGTACGTATGTACGCATGCATGCGTGTGCTGCCACCGTGTTATGAAACGCGAGCGTCGGTGACCGGTGGCGGAGAGAGAAGCGAGCTACCTTGCTAATGAAGGGTTCTCTCTTCTTCATCTGCCCTCTTTTCTCTCTCTCTCTCTCTCTCTCTCTCCCCCCCCTCTCTCCCTCTCTCCCTCCCTCCTCCCCCGATTTTCTCTCTTTTCCCCGTCTTCCCTTTTGCTCGCTTTTTCCTCTCGTGCTGCTTTTTTTTTCTCTTTGTGCGGAGCGACGAGTTGCGTAAACTCGCGCCGGTGGTGCGCACCGGCTGCCGCGGTTCGACGGCAGGACGCTCGGAGGAAGGATGCGGCCATTTTATCTCTCTCTCTCTCTCTCTCTCTCTCTCTCTCTCTCTCTCTCTCTTCCGCATCTTCGCGAGAGAGCTTCAGAACGCGGCGCGTTGCCTTTATTTGCGTTTTGACGGGAATTATTATCCCGGGAGAGAATTGTTTGCACGCGTATAATAAGCGTCGTTTATTCGTGCGCGTTTTTGAGGTCTCCTCGTCGGGAAGAGAGAGAAAGAGATACGCGGCGAGTTGCTTTCCGCGCGCGTGTAGGACGCCTTTGTGCGCCGCCGTTCGCTGGAGATTCGCTTCTTCGAATCTTCTGGAAATGATTTTCCTGAAACATCCGTCGCGCGCGCGTGTCGTCGCTGCCGATAGCTCCCCGCCGCCTTTGGAATTGTCCGCGGGCTGTATGCCGCGTTTCCTTCTCATCTCGCGCGATGCCTCGAGACGCGTACGAGACGCGTACGAGACGCCGAAGACGGTATTGTGTTTATTTCTCCTGGGAATAAATGCTAAATACCCGTCTTCTGCGTTACGTTTCTTCCTTCTCTTCTATTTCTTCTTTCTCTGTTTCTTTTTTCTTCTCTCTCTCTCTCTCTCTCTCTCTCTCTCTCTCTCTCTCTCTCTCTCCCCCTCTCTCGCTCCCTCTCTCTCTCTCTCTCTCTTTTCTTTCTTTTTCTTTCGACCAAGGGACAAAACGGAATGATACTTCAAAGAATCTTCGCTACCTTTGAGGCGAAGCAATACCCCTTTTGTTCTGATTTCGCAGCGTCCAGGAAGGGTCGATGAAAGGATTGAGAAAGGGCCCGACAAAGGTGGTGGGCGTTCACCGGTCGTATCCGTGTCTTCCCCTTCGCGACCAGGCGTAATCAACATTCGCGAACACGCGATTAAAATTAATACAATGTGCTGCCTGCGCGCACATGTGGTCGACGTCCTCGCGAGAAA
>NW_020229966.1:895000-910000 GCF_003227715.2 Harpegnathos saltator | reverse complement strand
CCCTTAAAAAACGGACGTTTAAAATATTCGTACGATCAGTAAATATTAAATAATCAGAGATCAACGAGGCAAGTATACTTCATAAGTAAATAAAACAAACTTAGGATCTATAATCTTTTTATTAATTGTATATTCTTCATTGGCGTTGGAGAGATACATAAGTGTGAGATTTAAATCTATAGATTTGGAAATAAAATATACGACGCATCATTGTCCGCGTCCTGGCTTCCCGATTCACCATTTTGCTGCCAGGCTGCTCCATCGTGGCACTGACATTCGTGCAGACACGAATCAGTCACGGAGAAACATATGTTGATTGAGACAATACCGACGGGAATCCGATTGAAAATTCAAAAACGAACGAGATATCTTCGTCGTTGGACGAAAGGCGCAACCGCTCGCCGGCTCGTGACGTCATTAACACGCGGCCACGCTCAGGCGCACTCAACGCACGAAAGTACCAAAACAATGAGCAAAAAATGTAAACTCTTCCATTCATCGCCAGCCATCGTCGCCAGCTCGTTAATGCCGAGCATCTATAGCGATAATAACAATCAAAACATCCCAGACCTTGGAAGAGGTCGGCCGTGTTCTCGCGAGTCGCGCGCTTTTCCGAAAGTTGCCATTACGTCTCAGGCCGGCGAGTGGTAAACATATACACGCGAAACGCGGCGTGTTGCTTATCACTTCCGTCGATTGATTAAAATATTTCGTCGGTATTCTCAGACTTTTTAATCGAGCTCTCATCGGGATCGCGTTCATTAACGTGTTTCTTCGATCGAATCGTATCCACGCGAGTGTCAGTGTCAGTGCCACGACGGAGCAGCCAGAAGGACGCAGGAACGAAAGGCCAGGACGCACAGGACGCAGGACGACACGACGCGGACACATCATATATTTCCAGGTGTGTCGCGAAAATCGTTTATTGCAGCGAGTTTCGGCTTTTATCAGCCGCGTGACCGCGAATTCAGCGCGAATTGTGAGATAACCGAGTCGAAATTTAGGCCGGCATTCATAGTTTTTTATCATTTCACAAGAGATTATAGCGTCGTGAATTTCCGGTTATTCGACGATCTGTACATGTCTATATTTATTACGTTATTTCATAGAAGAATATATTGGCCTACGGATACGAATCTGTAATTAATTATATGCTCAAAGATCTTGAATAATTTGCACACACAACTATGAATACTGGCCTCAGAATGCAACGCAAATTTTGCACTTGTTGATTTTCTTACGTCCAATAATGCCCTTGGACCACGTACGAGTACGATCTTGTTTACATCTCTCTGTCAACGGTTTCTCATTCTTGTTTGGCTTCTTGTTGTCACTGTACGAAACCCAAATTTAAATTTTTACCGGTAAACACACGTGCAAGCATTATTGGACACATAATTGTTAACCTTCTTTTTTACAGCCTTCAATTAGTTCTTTTAAGAGCTTTTATTCTCATCGAATCTTCCGCTGAAAAGAAAAGAAAAGAAAAACAAACTAGGAAGAGATGAGAATAATACATGTGTTATATTTTCTCCCCATTCCCCCAACGTCTTTATTCGACTAATTAATATTTGTTTATCCTGCATTCTTTACTTGCTGCAAAATTACATAATTGATACAATAGTGTTCGAGGCTAAGGATACAAATTTATTAAAAATTAAAGATTATTAAATTTTATTTATTAATTATTATTTAAATTATTATTAGAGATTATTGAAAGATTATTTATTTAAAGATTTATTTAAAAATTATTTGGATTTATTAAAGATTAAGATTTATTAAAGATTGAAGTAGAATATATATTGAATGATTCAACGTGTCAAATAATTCTTGAACGAGAGCTTCTTCGACATCTCCGAGCTTCAATATGCAGAAAACAACAGTGAACAACCATTCGCAACATCCAGGTAAGAACATTTCAAGATTCTTCATTGATCCTTCAAGTTTGATTTGAAATTTGTAGGATCAACGTAGAAAAAAATTTCGACTCGGAACGCGACGCGAGAACCTTTAATGTATATCAGGTCGCGCACCGTTCTCATGCGATAAGATCAAGTAGGCTTCTCATCGGTGCAAGAAATCGCCCTCGTTCGTTCTTCCGCTGTTCGGGGCAATAATAAGCGCAAACGCCCGAGGCCCGTCGCCGAGATTCGCGGCTATCGATATTCCTCGTCGTATTGAACGTCCAAGCGCGCTTTAGCTGGAGCCATTCTTCGCTCTCGCATCGTTCCAGTTCACTCGCTGGCGGCGAACAAACTCGGCGCCTTGAGTTCCCTTTAAAACCGCGATCCGCTCGCGAGAGACTTTTCACGGTCGTCGCTTCTTCCGTGACGCGCGCGATGCTTCGAGGTGGAACGGAGAAAAAATCGAATACTTCATTAACCGCGAGAGCGCGTCACACATACCGACGTAATTCGTAACGCAAATTCCGCAAAATTCCAGTCATTTGATTATACATACACACACGTACGGGCGTGTGTGTGTGTGTGTGTGTGCATACTAGCTGCATACTAGCTCGCCGTCCGAGGCACAATTTATCGCGGTCTCGCGATATCAAGGCGCTCGTAACGCGGCGCATGAAACCGACTATTCGAGTTCCGACTGGCGCGTCGATATTTCACTTGCAGATACCACGTCCTAAGAAAGAGAGGAAGAAAAAGAAAAGATAGACTTTGAGTCGCCGCGCGCGCGCGCGAACGGCGCGCCGTTTTCCACGTTGGCGTGGAATTTATTTTCGCGTCGATTCGCGTACCTCGGCAGAGACACACTCGGGCCGAACGCTTATTATCCGCCGCGGATATTATTACATATTCCACGTGTTGCCGCGATATGACGGCCTCGCGGATACAATACAAGCGAAGGCACGCGCTCTCGCGCGAGAGCGCGTGCCTTCGCCCAGACGCGGAATAGGTTGCGCTGGGAGTTTTTCGCGCGATCACATACCGATTGGAAGTCCAACTCCCGTTTCACGCTCGAGATCCGCGCGCGGGATCGGCGCGCGTTCGCATTGCTCCTTATTAGCCGGCGCATTGGCGAACATGCGACGTGATGTGCATAATCAGGCAAACGTTCACTCTCGCCCGCTCGCTCGCGCGAGCACTCGCGCGAGCACTCGCCGACTGATATGCAATTTTGCACGACCGTCGGCGAAAATGCTTTTTTTTGTGTTCGGCTCTTTACGGTCCCATAACTCCCATGTTACGCGCCAACACGACTTTTACCAAACACCGTGATTTCGCGCGGGAACGCGCATGTCGACGCCAGAATAATTTACGCGCGAGGGAGCGAGCGAGCGAGCTAGCGAGCACATACGGCTCGTTACGCTTCTTGTACTTGTATTTGCGGCATATTGAGAGTAATTATCGCGAGTGGTAAGTGCCAATTTTATTATCATTATTTAGCGCGATACCGAGCACGGTAATCATCGAGTCTATTGCGCTTCGTGTCCGTCGTCCGATATCTCACTGATCTTTGAAGATTTCGTTACCACGTTAAACAGAAGCGTTAAAGACTCATGTATAATTATGTGCAGTATTCGTGAGAGATTAGGAGTCATTTTGACGAGTGAGGTAAATACAAAGTTTGGCGCGATACCGACTGCAATTCTCGAGTCGGTTGCACATTGCGCCTCGTGTCCATCGCACCTAACATCTGCCTGTGACGTTTTAAAATTTTGTTGTTTTGAAAAACGCGCGTTGTTGTTGCATATATTTGCGAAAAATGTAAAATAATTATTACGAGGGGTAAGTACAAAGTTTGTGAAGCGATACCGACCGCAATTCTCGAGTCGGTCGCGCTCGATCTCTCACGGCCCCTTAAACGTTGCCTTAAAAAACCCGTTGCTGTTTTGCATACATTTGCGAGAAATAGAAGCTGATTATTATGAGGGATAAGTGCAAAGTTTGGCGCGATACCGGCCGCTGTAATCCTCGAGTCGGTTACACATCGCACCTCGCGTCTATCGCGGCATGTAACATCTGTCTGATCTCGTAGGAGATTCCGTTGCCGTTTAGAAAGGCGCGTTAAAGACGCGCATTATCCTTGCACATACTCGCGGAAGATTAGGAGTAATTATCACGGACGATAAGTACAAGGTTTCGCGCGATATACCGGCCAGCGTAATATTCTCGGGTCGGTTGCGCATCGCATCTCCCGTCAATCACACCCAACATCTCACTGGTCGCTTATGATTCCGTTGCCGGAATTGAAGACGCGCATTGCGCTCGCACGCGTCCGCGGTGGATCGCGAGTAATTATCGCGAGTGAGGTGTAAAGTTTAGTCACGAGATATAGCGGGCGCCATAATTTCCGAGTTCGTTGCGCGCATCGCGCGTTTCGTCGCGCCTCGATCCGCCTCGATCCGCCTCGATCCGCCCGACGTCTCCTCGCTGATCCGCCATGATTCGCGATCTGAGAAGACGCGCGCACGTTCACGTCGATAGAATTACAAAGTGATAAGCGCGTTGCGTTTACAGCTGATCAATTATCATAATCCGCGAGGGCACCGCCGGGGCTAATTGCCGGCTCGGCAACTGATTACGATTTATGTTATCGTTAAGGCTAACGATCGCGCTGCGATCGATTAATACACACGTCCGTCTCTCGCGGCGTCGGATTTTTCGCGCCGGCGATAATCTACGACGGACACCGCGAGTGTCCGCGGCCTGCCTGTAATAACGATTTACGACGTGATCCCAAGCCGAACGAAGCCGCGAGATCCCTCAGGATCGCCTCGCCGCACCTCGCCTCGTCGCCATTCGCGGAAACGTCTTATTACCCGTCGCCGGGACTTTTTCGCGCGCGGAATGTTACGGAAACTGCTGTTCCCGTCCCGTCGCTTAACGAACGGAACCTGTTTGCGGATTTATTTTGCAATCCCGAGCGCGGAGGGAAAGGGGCGCGATGCGACCAGGAGAGAGAGAGAGAGAGAGAGAGAGAGAGAGAGAGAGAGAGAGAGAGAAAAAGGAGGAGAAAGATGTATGTATAATGGGAGAAAGGGACGAAGAGAGAAGAAGAAGAAGAAGAAGAAGAAAGTCGAGAAAAGGATAATAGAGAAGGAGGAGGACTCCTCGTGACGAAGCTGGCGCATGCCACAAGTGTGTACCCAAGCGCGCTCGCTATTGGGTTACAAACCCGGCACTCTTCTTCTTGTCTGTGTTTGCCGGTTTAACGTTACCGCGCGCGTTATGCGACATATTACGCGCCGTGGAAGCCTCTCATAGGTCCTGCTCGTCCACAATGGGCACGCATTCTTCGCGTCGCGCGTCCACTCGCACGTGAACCTGGAAACACGATGAGGGCGAGCCGAACGAATTAATCTGGCTCCCTCTCTCTCTCTCTCTCTCTCTCTCTCTCTCTCTCTCTCTCTTCTCTTTCCCTCTGTCTCTCTCCCCATTGTCCGCCCTCCTTTCCGCTTCATCGGCGCGTTAATTAAGGGCGCGCTCTCGGGAGCGGGGGATTAAAAAATAAACGCGTCGACGTAGCGCGCTCTCGCGCGTGACGATGCGTGACGGAGCGGCCACTTTACGGCCGCGGTGATAATTGAGAAATTTCTCTCGCGTCGCGTCGAAATGGTAAACAACGGAGACGCGGATAAGCCGCGACACGACCGTCGGCTATTTTCGATCACGACACCTTTCTTCCTTCTTCCTTCTCCCTCTCTCTCTCTCTCTCTCTCTCTCTCTCTCTCTCTCTCTCTCTCTCTCTATCTCTCTCTCTCTCTCTCTCTCTCTCTATCTATCTATCTTTCTATGCATCTACCTACCTATGCAACTATCTATTTCTTTCTCTAATTTTTTGTTGCTCGGCCACGTGTAACGTCGGAGACTCCGGGATGAAAAGCGCGAGGCTTAAAATCTCGCCACTTTCGAGATCAACAGGTACATAATAGCGCATAGATCGGCGCGTCGATAATGCGCAGGCGCGTATGTTATAATTTCGGCGCGAGATAGCGGCGTAATCGCATCGCGCCGTTTGTTGTTACAAATGCGCGAACAATAAGCGATACGCGCATTCGCTCGGCGGTCACGGCAAAAATGCTAATCACACGGATTCGGCCGGTTGCGACAGCGAAATCCGCGCGTGCCGCTTAGCGCGCTTGGGCTGCTTAGCGCTCAGAGCCCCGTGGTTAGGCCAATTTCGTGAAAAATTGGCCGAATCGTTACGTCAGGTCTCCCTTTCTCAAACGCTCGCGCGCGCGGCTTTATACTTCACGCTGTTGCTCTGTATTATTTCAACGGGCTAATGCCTGCATCCGTACAATAACTGGTTCGCGCGAGCGCGCGCGCGCGGCGCTCTTACGTAAGGCAATAAGATAAGAAATCCCGTAGGGCAGTAAAACTCGTAGCGCTCCCGATCGCTTTTAGTTTTCCGCGCGGCTTTCGAGTCGAGTGCCCGCGCTCGTTACACGTTCTCGCAAGCACGCTCGATTTCTCGCGTTGGCTTTGCCCACATGCGCGCGCGCGAAGGCGGGCGCGTTACGGGCTCGATATCAGATCACGCTAACTGTGTCAGTTCGTAAATGGGTAATAGATAATAGCTCGTGGCACAAGACAGAGAGAGAGAGAGAGAGAGAGAGAGAGAGAGAGAGAGAGAGAGAGAGAGAGAGAAAAGAGCGGCGCGAGGGGGAAGGAGGGAGAAGGAGAAAATGAGAGAGGAGAGACTATGAGGAAGAGAGAAGAAGAAGAAGAGAGAGAGAGAGAGAGAGAGAGAGAGAGAGAGAGAGAGAGAGAGCGCGCGATATCTAGGCACGCGCACTTATCCAATCGCGCGAGATTCGTGAAAGCGAACACTGTGACAGCGGAACAACTCTGTTTTTCGAAACGAACGAAGAGAACACGAGATAACACCTTCGCTCTTGCGGGGCGAACTTGTTCTCGATGCGTGTCGAATTATCACGAACGCGCGCGCGCGCGTCGATGTGAGTAAAATGTTTTCGTTGGTACTTATTTATAACCCTGTCGAGACTAGGCGCCTGGGAGAATTTTTGCCCCACCGTCGCACACAAATCCTGACATATTTCGTCGGTCGCGTTCTTATCGCAACCTGCCTGCTCAGCGGTGCAGCGCAGCGTAGCGTAGCGTAGCGCGGTTACGACGTAGTTTGTAAGCGCACGCTTTAATTGATATCTCGTCTCTCACTCTCGCTTTCTCCCTTTCCTCGCCCTCGCTCTCTTTCTTTCTCTCTCTTTCGTTCTCTCTTTCGTTCTCGTTGCCGTGCGTGCGCTGTCAAAGCGCAGTCCGTTCGACGCGCTCAATTGTCCGCGGTGAAGAGAGAGAGAGAGAGAGAGAGAGAGAGAGAGAGAGAGAGAGAGAGAGAGAGAGAGAGAGAGAGAGAGAGAGAAAAGGGGGGGGAAGGAGAGACCGGCTTGTCCAGAATCGGCTCCAATGAAGTCAATACGGACAATAGCACGATAAGTAGATAATAATGCATAATATAATAAGAGAGCACCGGTCTCTCGGTTATACGTTCTGTGCGTGACGCAGTGTGTTGGTAGCACGCGCCACATTGAGCCGCCAATTCAACTGGTTGAGCAGCCTTTAACGACTCCTTTCTACGCGAGCGGGACTCGACATGCACAATACTGTTTCTTAAATTTTATCGTTCGTCGTTAGCCGACGGTATTGTTGAGTTTATGTAACGCGTACTTAACCGCGCGCCCGGCCGCGATCTATAAAGGCCACGAGACAAGACGAGACCCGACGAGACGACGGTTCTCGCGAGCGCACCAGGTCGAAGCTGAATCAGGCATTCAAACATGCCGGCGGGTCTCCTTCGTTATCTGCGTGCGAGTATTTCGAGATTTGCGCAATAGCTTCTCTCTCGCTCTCTCTCTCTCTCCCTCTCTCTCTCTCTCTCTCTCTCTCTCTCTCTCTGCCTTTCTCTTTCGTGCGTTCCGCGCGACAGAAAAACGGTGGAAAGCCGCGCTTGAGAGTCCTTTATGGCATCTCGTCCTCGTTCGGAAACGACGTTCGCGAGACGCACGCAGAATTACATTGAATAATATCGATCGGGGCGATAGTGGGGGAAGACCGTTCGTGTTTCTCGTTTAATCTAGTTATATGCGATAAACGCCGGCGACTAGTCGCGCGCGTACCGATCGCCTCGCAGCGGGGAATGCCCCCGTTTGAAATCGCGTAATGAAAACGCGCCAGGGGTATTAAATTTTCATTCCATCAATTTTTCATCGGATCGCGCCGGCTCGCGCGTCGATACTCCGAGTTGCGTCTCTCACCGGGCCGGCGCGTTAACGAATGAACTTTATGAGCGCATTGAGCGGATCGCGCGCGCTTTTGCTGCTCGTTGCGTGCTGCGTGTGTGTAACGCGCGCGGGCCGGGCATGTAACCGACGAGAACGAGAGAGAGAGAGAGAGAGAGAGAGAGAGAGCACAGATGAGAGAGGAAAGGAGAAAACACAAGAGGATGTTTCCTTCCTCCCTCGAGTGCTTTTCCGCTCGTAACACCGGCAGAGATTACGGCTCGATATCGCGTAAAGTACTGTATTATTGACGATCCCGGCGTTAGAAGCGAAGTTCGGAGGATTCACGGGCGTGTTCGCGATGGGCCGGTTAAGTCACCTATGCTTTAACACCCCATAACTCATCGACCCCACGCATACGTACGTCGTTTAAATTACCGAGAGGTGAGGGCAGTGTGCGTGCGACGTATATATATATCTATGTATGTATGTACGTATTATGTATATATATATGTGTGTGTGTGTGCGTGTGCGTGTGTGTGTGTGTGTGTGTGTGTGTGTGCGCGCGCGCGCGTATGTATATATGTATGTATGTATGTATATACGTGTGTGTATGCGGCACTCGTTTTCTCCCTCCCTCCCTCTCTCTCTCTCTCTCTCTCGTTCGCTCGCACCCTCCGCACCTTTCAGCCTTTAACCATAAACGCGCGACTGCGTATCGCTTTACCCATTATAGAATCCAGCGAGTTTCCGTCTCGTCGAAGCCGCGAGCAAAACAACCCCGGGCTCCGGCTTGCGTCGCGGCCCGATTTCCATGGACTCGGCTGGAGTCTCGTGAGTATAGGAGAGAAGGCACTGAGAGAGAAAGAGAGGCAGTGGCAAAGGTGGGGGAGGGGGAGAAGGAGGTGGGAGGGGAGGTTGTGTGTGTATGTGTGAGCAAAGGGTGCGGGTAAACAGCTCCTCGCGAGTTCAACAGTGCGAAAGCCTCGGTCAATTTCGTGGATCATCTCTTTTCGGTCAGCTCCGCTTTCCGCGAAAACGTCGGGCTGTATCGGGCAACTTGCATAGTTCTCTCTCCTTTCGTTAAGAAAAAGAAAGAGAGAGATATTTCTCCGTACCGACGCGATTTCACTACCCTCGCAATCCGCGAAAGTATGTCCTCTACCATCATCACCAGCAGTTCTTAATTCTGCCACTTCGACCTTCGCAATTCGCGAGCGACTTTGTTCGATGGGAAATGGCGTTGCACGAGCAACGCGAGTGCTCGCTCGCGAGGGTGCGTTAACCCATCCTGTTTGTAGGCAAAAAGCCACGGCGCGTTGCGGATAAACATTTGGAATTTCGGTGAGACGCGTGCAAGTAAACGCCCATCCGCTGGCACCTGACGCCTATCACTGTCTATTCAACGGTTTGACACCCAGATGCCGCGTGTTAATTCCGAGCCGAGTTTCTCTCCTTCTCCGCCCCCCCCCCCCTCCTGCTCTCCCTCCACCGGGTGCGATAAATTGTTTGTGTAAAGACGTCCGCTATCTCGCGGTTGCGCGTCGCTGAAGACCATAATTCGAATATACCATCCGTGGTATAACACACGATTCCAGATTTTCGATTCAATCCTGAATTCGATTGAAACGCCTCCGCTCTGGCGATGTCGACTTGTGTAGTGTGTGTCTCGTATCGAACGAGAGAGAGAGAGAGAGAGAGAGAGAGAGAGAGAGAGAGAGAAATAAAGTGAAGGGAAGTGCGACTTTACTCCCCCGCGTAAAATCCGCACGAATGTGCGCGCGGCATGCAATCGAGCGTCGCATTAAGTCGCCGATAAAGGGGGAGAACGAAAGCTCTCGGGAGAAAATAATTGTACTCGCGTAATTTTCGTCCCTTTCGCGTATAATGAGGCGACGAATAATTAAATTCGAAGCTCGGCCTGGGGCGAACCGATGCCGGCGACTCGGATCGCCTTCTTTTTGCCGCTCACGAGCGGCGGGTGAGAGAGCGGGTAGTGAAAAATCGAGCTGCGAGGGGGTAGGCGGAGGACAAGAAGCGTGGACAAGAGACAGAGTGGAACGGGGCGAGAGAGGGTGGTGGTCGTTGTAGGAGGAGGTGCAGCGGGATGGTGGAGGGCAATAGTGGTGAGCGAAAAACACGGAAACGAATAGGAGAGCAGCGGCACACGCGGACGAGAGGAAAACGTCGGCCGGGGTAAAAGCGAGAGAGTGCAATTACCCACTGGCAACGGAAAACAAACTAAAAGGGAAAAGGGGGGCAAAGGTAGAGGTGCGCGAACAGAGTCGGTCCGAGAGAGGGTCCGCGAAGAAGAGAGAGAGAGAGAGAGAGTAGAAGAAGGAGGCGAGAGGAGGAAAGAACCGAGGAGGGAAGAGAGCGACGAAATAGGAGAAACACCGTGACGCGTATGCCTCAGCGAGCGAGCGAGTGAGCGAGCAGCAAACATTGAGGAGGACGAAGAAGATGAGACGGAGGCTGCGGAGAGAGCGCGCGCGCGCGCGGGGAAAGAGAGGGAGACGGTAAAAAGAGTCTCTCTCGAGCACGAGGTGGACGAGGAAGAAGAAGGAGAAGGAGCGAGCGAAGGGAAGCGTCAGTACGCGGGAAAGAGATCGAGAGGGACGGCAGGGAGAAAGAGAGGAGCAGCTGTGTGGAGAGGGCGGAGGGAGAGGGAGAGAAGGAGATGCAGAGATTACCATATAATGGTGCCCCGAGGGCGCATAAGCTGTGCCACAACGTAATTTCTTCGTCCCTTTTCAACGAACGGTGGCAACGGGCGCGCAGTGCGCGCACACGTTCTATCGCGCGGCGTCTTCGCCGTTCTCCTCGCGCGCGCTCTCCGTCGGATTTTTGCCTCTTCCTTTCTTTCTCTCTGTCTTTTTCGCTCTTTCTCTCTGTTTCTCTTTTTCTCTCTTGTTCTCTCTTTCTCTCTTGTTCTCTCTTTCTCTCTTTCTCTCTCTCATCCTCCCTCCCTCTCTCTCTCTCTCTCTCTCTCTCTCTCTCTATCTCACGATACTCTCTTCGTGTCTCCCACCAGCACCATATCATCGGTACACCACCATCACCTCCGCCACTAGCAACACTACCACCACCATGATCGCCACCACCATGATCGTTCGCCCCGAGAACTTGTTGCGAGCCGCGCGGTGCGGTGCGGTGCGCGTTGCGTTGTCAAGTCGGTCTCTCAAACGTAATCCACCTACTTACGCGGCCGTGCCGACGCGTCCCCACCTGGGTCCGCGGCGTTTCGCGCGGATCGAGATATCATTTCCTCGGCGCGAACGGCGTTACCGTGCTGCCAATCATCATTTCTCTATTACACGCGCGATACGCATCATCCGTGACTGCCGTATTTGCATTCGCGATTACGCGCGAGTCTCCTTCGCTCTCTTTCTCTCTCTCTCTCTCTTGCTCTCTCTCGCTCTCTCTCTCTCTCTCTCTCTCTCTCTCTCTCGCTCTCTCTCATCCTTTCGTACATGTGAGAGCACGCATACGCAGCCGGATCGCGGATATCGGTTTCTTCGGATTATCGCGGATCGACGCGCGGTTTCATGAGTAATACCGCGGCGAACCGCTGAAATCGAACATCGCGTGCGTGCGATCAAGCGCGTATTTCGAAACCGACGGTGAGCCTCCGGTGCATCTCGAAATGTCTTTCAAACGAAATGAATTTCAAACGAGAGACGAAGACCAGACACGCTACCGGTGTTTCATGATTCTCGAAATTAGCTTAGCCACGCGACAGGTGCAGCGAACCTTTAGCCTTTCGCTCCCGAAAAGCCCGAATAAACTGTAAGGCGGTTTCCGGGATTTCCCGCGACTTTCCGTCAAAAGTTGCAAGATAACCCTTGAAGCTCAGGGGTCGCGACGTCTGGTAGCGCGGAGAATAACCTTTTTCGCCAGAAACGAAGTCTCAGGGCTCCGAGCGAAAGGCTGAAAGCCCACTGCATCATCTATCGTGTACACTCGGATTCCCCGTACGAAGAAGTCTCTCTCCATCTCGTTGCGCGTGTTATCTTTATGGCCTGCTTAAAGAGAACGCGTCCTTTGACAGAGAGAGAGAGAGAGAGAGAGAGAGAGAGAGAGAGAGAGAGAGAGAGAGAGAGAGAGAGAGAGAGAGAGCAGCCCTTCGGAAAGGAGGATGCCGGAATTAAAATATACTTCCCTCGCGCACTTCGCGACACCTAGCCAGCCTACCGTTGAAACCGAAAGTCAATCCGTTTCGTGTCGATGAGTCCGGGGAACCGCACTACATCCGTCCATGTTAGTTCGTCATCGAGAGATCTGAGGAAACAATAGCCGATTGAAAGTCATCGCCGACGACGGGCGATCGACGGGAGCACCGAACGCGAGGAGGATGCCGCGTGGGAGTCGTCGCGCTCACCGGCTGTATCTCGCCTTGAGTTACGTCTCACATTTTGACGTCTTCAGGCAGCACGTGACTCGTATATTTACGAGCGACACAGATGCACTCGGGGGGGACCCGGGCAGCCCGGGCTGACACGCACACACACGCGCGCGCGCGCGCACGCATGTCGTGCGTGGTGCCCAGCGCGCGACGAGCAGCGCGTAGCTCGAGGAGGCAATGAACTTCACCTCCTCCTCGACTCGTACTCGGAGAGACGACGACGATGCCGACGACGATGCCGACGACGACGACGACGACGACGACGACGACGACGACGGCGACGGCGACGACGACGACGACGACGACGACGACGATGACGACGATGACGACGACGACGACGACGACGACGACGACGACGACGACGACGACGACGACGACGACGACGACGACGACGACGACGACGACGACGACGACGACGACGACGACGACGACGACGACGACGACGACGACGACGACGACGACGACGACGACGACGACGACGACGACGACGATGCAGCTTTTACGTGTGTATAATGGCCCGTGTTTATGCCCCCTCGTTCGTTCGTACGTACGTACCTAGGCTTGCGTATGAGCGCGCTCGTTCGTTCGCTCGCTCACTCGCACGCACGCATGCACACACACCCGTGCGTGCCACGCACACGCGCGCCTTTATTCGCTTAACCCCGCGAGCGACTCGCGCGTTTGCTCGCGCTTCAGCTCGCACACGTACGTGTACGCGCATACGCACGCCCGCGGAGCGTGAAGGGAAGAGAGAGAGAGAGAGAGAGTGCGTGAACGAGAGGTAGAGGGAGAAAGAAGAGAGGGAGGGAGGGAGGGAGGCCGACGCGGTATTGTCGTGTCACGATAATGTCGCTCTCGGTGCAGTAGCGCGCGAGCCGCTTTCGATATGCAGCTCCGCGGCTCGTAATTTATGCGCACCGTAAAGCACGTTTATGACGTGCTATGGAATTTATCATCCCGGTGCCGTGATTTTTGTCGCCTCCTCCTCCGCCGCCGCCACCGCCGCGAGAAGTCGATGAGGACGGATTTGGAAGAAAGTATATCGTCGTCGCGGCCGTGACGCTTTTTTCTCGGCTTTTTGGTCGTTTCGTTTTTAACTAGCCAGTAGCTATGATGACGATGATGATGGTGATGATAATGCGCGCACACCTGCACCGCGCCTACGCGACACCGTAATAAACCGATATATCGGCGATATAAAGCCGGCTTTACGAGGTGCCACCGGAATTCACCGTCTGCTGACTTGTTATATCGCATCATATTTATTATCGGCGTTGCAGCGAACGTGCGCTCGCGCCGCCGGCGGAAAACACCGACGACCCCTCCATCCTCGCGGGTTCTGCGGTCTTCGTCGCCGTCGCGCGCGATCACCGGCTGACAGCGGACACGCTCTTGGCGAGGCTCGGCGACGGATTTATTGGGGGGTGATCCCATGAGCGATCAAGCGTTTCAAAGTGGAGCGCATTTAAAGGTCTGTGAAGAAACAGTGAAAGCTCCAGAGACAAAACATTTTTCAATTAATGTATAATATTAATTGAAGTTTTACTCTAGAATATAGATATTATTTGATTTTATTAAGGACCGGTTGTTCCAACTTCTTGCTAAGTTAACTGATAGTTAAATCATATGTTTATCTCTGTTTTCCCTTCAATTTAAACGAAGACAGACATGTGGTTGAAATATCGGTTAACTTAGCAAGGAATTGAGACAACCTGCCCTAAATGAAATTTCATGTTAGGATAAACTTTCTACCGAACTAAGTTAAATAATAATTTATTTAGTAATTTAATAATTTAAATAGTAATTTTTTGGTACAATTGGTCGAGAGGTCTTAGTCGTGCTTAGCGTGCTAACAGCACGCTAAGGAAATATAATTTTTTCCGTACTACACGATCCGAGTAGTGGAACCTAAGAAGAGAATGAATGTTGTGGATGCTTGATGTGACCCGTACGAATATATCGGCTCGTCCGTCCAATTCCAGAGGTGGAACCCCGCTGGAAGGGTGTCCGGAAGAATAATCTCCGCATAACATTCCCGAGGAAACATGAATAATCGGTTGAACGCGACCAGCTCTCGGTACGGCATTACGACACGTGTCACACGAGAGCGCCGGCCTTAGCACTCGCGCTTATCCTCGCAGTGCACAGGTCACGCGAGATGACTTTTACGAAATCTCCCGAGAGAGACTTTCGCTCATTCGTCGTAAAGGAACTACCGGGTTCGTGCGGCCGCGGCCGCTCGTAAAGTGAATCGAATTTATCCGTCGCCGGCGCCGCCGTCTCTCGAAAAGGCCACAGGTGAAGACGCGTTAGAATCTTAACGGGCGAACGATTAGCGTTGATAAGCCGAACCGTCCGTTGCGATTAAGGTGAGGTCGGGCCCGTTATTACCGTAAAA